>NC_087173.1:5092985-5110485 GCF_035594125.1 Scylla paramamosain
TTATTCCTCTCTCTCTCTCTCTCTCTCTCTCTCTCTCTCTCTCTCTCTCTCTCTCTCTCTCTCTCTCTCTCTCTCTCTCTCTCATTTTAGCTCTTGAGTCTCTTTGTTTCACTCCCTCACTCGTTATTACTCTTTCCCTCTCTCTCTCTCTCTTTTTCCCTCGCTCTCTTTTGTGCCTTTTAAATTCCTCTTCAGTTATATTTTTCCCTCCTTTGTCTTCATTTACTCATTGCGTTTGGTCTCTTTCCTTACTCGCTCAGTAAATAATGATAGAAAAGGCCACTGGTGTCTTTTCATTTGGTGTTTTATTGGTATTTCTTTTATTATTATAAGTACTCTGAAAACATTAATATTTTTTTTTCATGTATAGTTTGTTATATAAAGCTGTAAGTTTAAAATTGTCACCGTACCTTCACAATTAATAGTTACCAATCACTGTACTCATTGAATCATTCTATTACTATATCCGTATCACCATCATCACCATCAGCACTGTGTCCTCATTACACCATAGTCACTACCACGTCACCACCATCAGTATCACATCACCACTGCCATCGTACTCTCTCCACCAACGCACAATTCTCAACATCGCAATCATAATTACCACACTATCATCGCTGTTAGCACAACATCACCATACAACACACCACTATCATCACCACCGCCGTACTACCACACAACACAATAACCAACAATAAACACCTCCAATACACTGAACCAGCACCATCATATCATCCTCATCACCGCAATCACCATTTATAGGAGGAGGCAGTAGACACCTGCCGAAACGATAATTACTCCCAGTGAGGTCTAAAGCACTGTTCAGGGGGTGCTGTGAACTTATCATTAAACCCAGCTGTGACCTCACTGAACGTTTCCCTTTGTGTCTCACAACACAAGGGGGTAGTCACAGCCTGCCCTCTAAAGACAACTCTCTTCCTCCACACAAAACTACAAGCACCTAATAACACACACACCCTTCACTCCAAAAATTTTAAAATCATGGCGACTCCTACACCAGCCTCGGAGTCCCCATCTGGGGAGGGGACCATAAATGTCCCCAGGTCGGACTGCCTTTCCGTCGACGACCCTAAGTGTCTTGACACCCCCCTCAACTTTTTCTTCATTAACTTCTGCAACATTCGCGGTCTAAGATCTAATTTTCAATCTGTAGAACACCACCTCTCCTCTTCTAAACCTCATCTTCTTTTCCTCACTGAAACTCAGGTGTCTGAGGCAACTGACAGTAGCCCCTTTTCTGTTCCCTCCTACTTTCTCTATCCTCATTTTCGATCCAAAGCTGGATGCTGCGTTTATGTGCGCAATGACTTAACCTGCTCTCGTGCCCACGCTCTTGAATCTTCCGAGTTTTCCACCATCTGGCTACGACTACAGAGTCATTCTCATACTAAATTTATCTGTGCTGTATACCTCTCTCCTAACTCCTCTGACTATAAGAAATTCTTTGACTACTTAACTTCCAAAGTGGAGCACATTCTGACCCTCTTCCCTTTTGCAGAGATCTCCATTCTTGGAGACTTCAATGTTCACCACCAGCTTTGGCTTTCCTCTCCCTTCACTGACCATCCTGGTGAACTAGCCTACAACTTTGCTATCCTCCATGACCTAGAGCAATTGGTGCAACACCCTACTCGTATTCCTGACCGTCTTGGAGATACGCCCAACATTCTTGACCTTTTCCTGACCTCTAATCCTTCTGCTTATGCTGTCACCCTTTCTTCTCCGTTGGGCTCCTCCGATCACAATCTCATATCTTTATCTTGTCCTATCACTCCAATCCCTCCTCAGGATCCCCCTAAGCGAAGGTGCCTCTGGCGTTTTGCCTCTGCTAGTTGGGGGGACCTGAGGCGGTATTTTGCTGATTTTCCTTGGAATGACTACTGCTTCCGTGTCAGAGACCCGTCTTTGTGTGCTGAGCGCATAACAGAGGTGATAGTGTCTGGCATGGAGGCGTACATTCCTCACTCTTTTTCTCGTCCTAAACCTTCTAAACCTTGGTTTAACACAGTTTGTTCTCGTGCTATACATGATAGAGAGGTGGCCCACAAAAGGTACTTAAGCCTTCCTTCACCAGAATCTCATGCACTTTATATTTCTGCCCGGAACCATGCCAAGTCTGTTCTCCAACTAGCCAAAAACTCCTTCATTAACAGAAAATGTCAAAACCTTTCAAGATCTAACTCCCCTCGTGATTTCTGGCATCTAGCCAAAAATATCTCCAATAACTTTGCTTCTTCTTCTTTCCCTCCTCTACTTCAACCAGATGGCACCACTGCTATCACATCTATTTCTAAAGCTGAACTCTTTGCTCAAACCTTTGCTAAAAACTCTACCTTGGACGATTCTGGGCTTGTTCCTCCCTCTCCTCCACCCTCTGACTACTTCATGCCTCGTATTAAAATTCTTCGTAATGATGTTTTCCATGCCCTCGCTGGCCTAAACCCTCAGAAGGCTTATGGACCTGATGGGGTCCCTCCTATTGTTCTCCGAAACTGTGCCTCCGTGCTTGCACCTTGCCTAGTCAAACTCTTTCAGCTCTGTCTGTCAACATCTACCTTTCCTTCTTGCTGGAAGTTTGCCTACATTCAACCTGTTCCTAAAAAGGGTGACCGCTCTAATCCCTCAAACTACCGTCCTATTGCTTTAATTTCCTGCTTATCTAAAGTTTTTGAATCTATCCTCAACAGGAAGATTCTTAAACATCTATCACTTCACAACCTTCTATCTGATCGCCAGTATGGGTTCCGTCAAGGCCGCTCGACTGGTGATCTTCTGGCTTTCCTTACTGAGTCTTGGTCATCCTCTTTTAGAGACTTTGGTGAAACTTTTGCTGTTGCCTTGGACATATCAAAAGCCTTTGATAGAGTCTGGCACAAAGCTTTGATTTCCAAACTACCCTCCTACGGTTTCTATCCTTCTCTCTGTAACTTCATCTCAAGTTTCCTTTCTGACCGTTCTATTGCTGCTGTGGTAGACGGTCACTGTTTCTTCTCCTAAATCTATTAACAGTGGTGTTCCTCAGGGTTCTGTCCTGTCACCCACTCTCTTCTTATTATTCATTAATGATCTTCTAAAACAAACTTCTTGTCCTATCCACTCCTATGCTGATGATACCACCCTGCACTTTTCCACGTCTTTTCATAGACGTCCAACCCTTCAGGAGGTAAACATATCACGCAGGGAAGCCACAGAACGCCTGACTTCTGATCTTTCTAAAATTTCTGATTGGGGCAGAGCAAACTTGGTATTGTTCAATGCCTCAAAAACTCAATTCCTCCATCTATCAACTCGACACAATCTTCCAGACAACTATCCCCTCTTCTTCAATGACACTCAACTATCCCCCTCTTCTACACTGAACATCCTCGGTCTGTCCTTTACTTATAATCTGAACTGGAAACTTCACATCTCATCTCTAGCTAAAACAGCTTCCATGAAGTTAGGTGTTCTGAGACGTCTCCGCCAGTTTTTTCTCACCCCCGCAGCTGCTAACTCTGTACAAGGGCCTTATCCGTCCATGTATGGAGTATGCTTCACATGTCTGGGGGGGGTTCCACTCATACTGCTGTTCTAGACAGGGTGGAATCAAAAGCTTTTCGTCTCATCAACTCCTCTCCTCTAACTGACTGTCTTCAGCCTCTCTCTCACCGCCGCAATGTTGCATCTCTAGCTGTCTTCTACCGCTATTTTCATGCTAACTGCTCTTCTGATCTTGCTAACTGCATGCCTCCCCTCCTTCCGCGGCCTCGCTGCACAAGACTTTCTTCTTTCTCTCACTCCTATTCTGTCCACCTCTCTAACGCAAGAGTTAACCAGTATTCTCAATCATTCATCCCTTTCTCTGGTAAACTCTGGAACTCCTTGCCTGCTTCTGTATTTCCACCTTCCTATGACTTGAATTCCTTCAAGAGGGAGGTTTCAAGACACTTATCCACCAATTTTTGACCCACTGCTTTGACCCTTTTAGGGACTGGCATTTCAGTGGGCATTTTTTTTATTAGATTTTTGTTGCCCTTGGCCAGTATCCTTCCTACATAAAAAAAAAAAAAAAAAAAAAAAAAAAAATCACCTCAATATCATCACCATTACCACAATATCACCACAGAACACATCACCATCCTACCACACAACACACCATCACACACCAACAAACTAACCAACACCTAAACCCCCTCACTGCACCACCACCACCACCATCACCACCTCCATCACCACCACCTTATAAGCCCAAAATACCAAGCCAAGACTCCCATCACTCCTCCACGCCTCTTTATCCTCCCCTCCCCTCCTCTCCCTCCCTTCCTCTTCCCTCTCTCCCTCTCTCCCTCTGCCTCGGTAGTTAGGTCTGAGAGGGCGGCTCTAAATATCACTCTGCGTCACCCACACTCCTGGTCTACGGTCTATGGGTCTTATGGTTGCATGGATGAATACACACAAAGGGGGCGCAAAGGAACACAAACGAGACAAGAGTTAGAAAATATGTTGGTTTTTCAGAAGACTGGCAAATGTTATTATTTTGCCGAAAGTAAGGTACGTGATGTGTGTGTGTGTGTGTGTGTGTGTGTGTGTGTGTGTGTGTGTGTGTGTGTGTGTGTGTGTGTGTGTGTGTGTGTGTGTGTGTGTGTGTGTGTGATGAGATCGAGGGTCGATATATACGTAGGCAATAGTAAAAATATGCAAGAGTAATTAATTAGTTAATCAATCACTGAATATGAATGTGGTAATTGTTAGTGTGAAATGTGAAAAAAAAATAAAGGGAATGTGAGAGAGAGAGAGAGAGAGAGAGAGAGAGAGAGAGAGAGAGAGAGAGAGAGAGAGAGAGAGAGAGAGAGAGAGAGAGAGAGAGAGAGAGAGAGAGAGAGAGAGAGAGAGAGAATCAATTACTAAGGTAGAAAGGTAGATTAATGAAGATGGTAAAGAGACACCTAATAAAAAAAATACAGGAAATGAATAATTTAGTGAACGAATGAAGATGTAAAAAAAGTTTTAATGATGAATAACTAAGAAGACAATGATGAAACTGTTGAGAAGAATACAGACAAATTAATTGTGAATAAATGATTGTGTAGGGAATATAACTCTCTCTCTCTCTCTCTCTCTCTCTCTCTCTCTCTCTCTCTCTCTCTCTCTCTCTCTCTCTCTCTCTCTCTCTCTCTCTCTTGCACCTTCAGGAGATATTTCAACACATCCTGGTCGAGATTTAAACGTGTGCCTTTTGTTGTCAGTAAGAGCAATGACGTTCCCTTCCCTCCTCCTCTCCTTTTCTTCCCTCCCTCCCTTCCTTCCTTTCGTGCTTCCCTTTGGCGACGGCACAAGTTCCTTCTTTCAGCGGCGGGAAGCGAAGGGGCGCGCTTTGAATGCCGCGGCGAAGGCGAGGAAGGAGGCGAGAGAAGGACTGCAAGAAGGCGTTTTGTGACTCGTTAAAAGGCTCAGACTCTGCCGGGAATGAGTTTTGCACCAGAATCGTCAGTGTATACCGCATGTGTATCGAGGCCATTGGAAAACACAGAGCTCAAGCTGTATATCGGAATAACGATAATTATATAGGAAAATATGTATCAGTGTAACACAAGGAGACAAATAGTCATAATGAACATCGGATCAATAGAACGCACTTGTAGTGAGAGCATTGGGAAACACGGAGCAAAAGAAAAAAAAGAAAAAAAAATGATGTAAGGATGCTACTATTAGTTATAGGATACTAAGCATTGGTATGATACAAAGGGGAAATAATTATAATGAGTAGTGAGTCAGAATACACCACATGTACCCTTGTAACCCGTAAACACTAATGGGACTTGAAGGATTAACAAAAATGCTAGTATTTAAGGTAAAGTATCCCCATTAGTGCTGGTATGGTAGATGTTTGATGAATAGGAGAAAAGCAATTATGATAAGTGCTGGAATAGAAAAAAAGAAAAAAAAACTGACATGCATCCAGTAAACTGTAAACTCGAGTGGAAGAAATAAAGGAAAAATAAGCAAATTACAATGTGTGATAAGATATTAAGAGAATTGTAAGGCTTTGAGTAATATAAGGGAAAAAAATATTAGTCCGTAGAAGACACACCCTCACTACCACGCCCTCATCACCTTCACCACCACCGCCACCACTATCTAAGTGCAGAGCATTGTTGCGTCGCCACGTGCGGGCCGTCACCACCTCCCCGCCACCGCCGTCGCATCAAAGGAAAACTTTTTAAATGTCGCCAGACTGTGGTTGCGAGTTTGGCGGCGCGTGCCACGCCGGTGGGTCAGAAACAGGACGGGCGTGGGCGTCGAGTGTACAGTGCCTTTTAATGCCGCCATTTTATTCGCCCAGCTGACCTTTAAGCCTCACCCACGCCTGCTACTACCAACTTTTTGCTATTTCTTCCAAGGCAGAAGGAGGAACAAACTTTGGTAATATCATAACAGGCGGGAAAATGCAATAACCTGCTGATGGATCCCCAAGCATCAAGCCACGCTCCACTGGACGTGATTACTTTCCGGGTACTGAAGTAAGATGTGACATTTTTACTAATTATCGGAAATGTTATTGGTAAGATGTCTCATCCTATTATTATTTTTTAATACGTAGTAAGATGGTGACTTGTAGGCGAATTTAGAATAGGAAAAAAAGAAAAAAAAATGAGAATGCAATTTGTGCTGAACATTTTTTCTTTTTTTATAGTTTTGCTGAATTTAGTTGTTGCTGAATTTGGTAAGGGAAACGTATAATTATTTATGTTTTTGCCAGCTTTTTATTAAAAGAAAAACATGGAAACGTACATAAAAAAAAAAGCTACTTTATCTAATACGCACGTGATTTTCTCTTTTTGTTGGCTAATTAGAGGCATGTACTAAAGTAAGTTTAAACTCATGATAAAAAGTTAAAGCTGTGATAAACCAATAAACATACTAATCTTTTCAATGGCACATTTTTACTTCAGTTATCTATTTACTTATGTATCAGGTACTTTTTAGCGTCCAGTACACACATTTTCCAGCAGGACAAATGCATAATGTGGCTCTTCCCTTTTGATTCCCTGATTATACAAAAGAGGAATGGAACTAACAAAAAACTAATGCAAAAATCAGTCATTCATCACGCATTAGGAGTGATGAAAGGGGGATAAATAGCCCATTATTTTTCATTATGGGAAAAAACTGTGTACATTCGAGCTGCTAATAGTAATCCGCGCTAATGAGGAACAGAGGCGGAGTGGGTCATGGGATGAGGGGAGAGAGGGAGAGAGGGAGAGGGGAGAGAGGGAGAGGGGAGAGAGGGAGGGCGAAATGGTGGGAGGGACAGAGATTGTATGCATGAATAGCTGTACTCTCTCTCTCTCTCTCTCTCTCTCTCTCTCTCTCTCTCTCTCTCTCTCTCTCTCCCTTCCCGTCCCCTCCTATCTAAAATTAACCACATTTCTAGCTATTTCATCTCTACCTCTCACTTTCTCTTATTGTCTCCGCTCTGCTAATATGCTTTTACTCTTGGTGTGTATTGTGCAAGTCTCCCCAGAATAGATCCATGAGCACTCCGTTTTCCTTTGACATTTCTCTAATAGGAAATTGATAAGCGATACTCACCAATGAAATACGACTTGTCTGCGGAGATATCTTGGACAGAGGGCGAAATTGCGAGTTCTCCTGGACTCGACTCCCACTTATTCCTGAAGGCACTGTATTTTTATAACCTCTTGTGGACTGGCACGGGAAAGTGAGAATCCTGTAAGTTCAGAATAGATCGCATCCTCTTTCTGTTTTCGAGTTGTTCTCTTTCGTTTTCTTTTTTTTTTGCCTCAGAAAAGGTGACGATGCTGCTCAAGTCTCGGTATTGTAGTTTTGTTACTGTATCTGTAATTTCTCTCCGACTGCGGGATGTGTGAAAGTGTAAGTGTAGGCGGGTCCGTAACAGTGCTTTGTTTTTCCGGTTTGCTGTTTTTCTTTGCTACTGAAAAGTTGATGATGCTACTAAATTCTCGGCTGCTAAATTCTCGATGCTGTTTCTTTCATTTTATTGTATAATTTTTCTTGAATTGAGATATGTGAAAGTGTGAATGTCCATAAAAGAATCTGTTTTTTTGGGGGGTGTGTTTCTTGATTTTGTTTTGCGTCTGATAACGTTGTTGTTGTTTTTTTTTCGCTATGTCTATTCGCTCGGTTTTTGGAATTTGTGAAAGTGGAAATGTTGCAGAGTCCATAATATATCTATTGTTTGGGTCTTTTTTCTCCCCAAACTTCGATACTGCAGTTTCTTTCTGGAGATTTTAGAGAATGCGAAGATGAAAATGTCGGTATAGTCTCTAGTACAATATATATATATATATATATATATATATATATATATATATATATATATATATATATATATATATATATATATATATATATATATATATATATATATATATATATATATAATTTTTATTTTTTATTTTTCATGGATACTAGGTTACGGGAAGAGGGAAGTTTCACGTTAGAAAAAAAGAAAAAAAAAACTTGACTGTTCAATCTTAGTTTAGGACATAATGAAGGATACTTTTAATAAGAGAACGATATAAAACATACATTAGTGTAATCCAACTCACTTTCTGTCGCTGTCGTCTCCCTGTCCCCTTCTCATTCCATCAAAGAGAATGTTAGAGAGCACATGGCAGCCAATTACAGATTCCCTTTCCCTCAACGTTCCTCCAAGGATTTACCAAGAATTCAACGTCAGTCATTCAAGAAAGCGCAGAGCAGAGGGAACCAAAACCACACAAAGGAACACAGAGGAAGAACAAACAAACATGCATCGGCTCTCAAGTGGGTGTTTGTGATAAGCTCCACTATTTAATCTACAGTAAGAGATGCAGGATAATAAACTTAGAGCTCTTCTCCGTTAGGAATGTTAAGTTAATACAATTCCATTCTCTCTCTCTCTCTCTCTCTCTCTCTCTCTCTCTCTCTCTCTCTCTCTCTCTCTCTCTCTCTCTCTCTCTCTCTCTCTCTCTCTCTCTCTCAAGTCAGTGCGTCCGTCCGCCTGCTTTCATTTGGTATTCCCTTGAGTAGAGCACCATCCCTCGCATCCTTCAGAGCCGTCAGTCGATACACTCAGCTGGCTTACTCCTCCTCCTCCTGCTACTACTCCTCCTCCTCCTCCTCCTCCTCCTGTGCTTCCTGACGCAGCCACTTCCTAATCAAACACGAAACGGGATGAAACGTCTATACCTCCATCTCCCAAACGTAGCATTAAAAGAGAGAGAGAGAGAGAGAGAGAGAGAGAGAGAGAGAGAGAGAGAGAGAGAGAGAGAGAGAGAGAGAGAGAGAGAGAGAGAGAGAGAGAGAGAGAGAGAGAGAGAGAGAGAGAGAGAGAGAGAGAGAGAGAGAGAGAGAGAAATGGGTTGCTATACATTAACTTCCCTTCTTCGGTAGAGAGAGAGAGAGAGAGAGAGAGAACTACAAACTGAAGAAAGTGATGGTTTGAAGTAGTTTTTGGGAGCTAGGAGGTCTCAGGGTCCGTGGCTGAGTACACACACACACACACACACACACACACACACACACACACACACACACACACACACACACACACACACACACTATTGGAGCGGGGTATCGCCAGAATGAGCCAATATTGACGCAGCTTCCGGCAACAGGTAATGTACAGGTGGGAATATTTGGACGGTAAATAGTTAAGTTTTCATGTGGTGCTATTAGTGTGTGTGTGTGTGTGTGTGTGTGTGTGTGTGTGTGTGTGTGTGTGTGTGTGTGTGTGTGTGTGTGTGTGTGTGTGTGTGTGTAAGAAACGCAAAATATTGGGTAAGAATTAATAACATAACTGTAGGAGAAAAATCAACATTATTTCAAGTGACAAGAAGTCAATACGGTCGCTTTTCATGGTTAATTCCCTAAGTTCACCCCTCGTTAAAATGTCGTGATATTTTCTCAGTCATCACTTGCACATCATCCATCGTGAAAGATAAGGACGTGTTGGGTGTTGGAAACTGTACCTTTAATGTCACTCAGAGGACATATCTAGCACGCAATAATTGTTATCTTTTCACTTAACGAAGGCACCGCTGAAAAAAATATGAGTAGATATCGTGTTATGAGGAAATAATTACGCATCAGGTTATTGCATTCGTTGAAATATAGAGAACATTGATAATTAGCACCAATTTTACACTAGAGAAGAAGAAAAAGTTTAGGGAAAGCTAGTTTTTTTCTTTTTAGTGATTGTGAGGAAGTGAAAAAAAAACAGTATGTCAATAATATTTTGTTTAGCTTTTTTTTTTTTTCAGGGACTGAATATGCAAAAAAATTCATCATAAACACTGAATGTCACTATGATATTTTGTTCAGCTATTTATTTTTTAGCACCTGTATATGAAAAAGTCAAACAAAATCAGAAAGAAACGCTGCGTGTTGGTACAATATTTCTAGTTAACTATTCATTTAATTTATCTATTGGGTGAGAAGAATACTGTGGTCATTCTGCCTGCGTGTCGTGAGGGATGACGAGAAAAGTACGCAGTGAGGGGAGGCGGGAGTTCCCTTCTTTGTGTGTGTGTGGTGTGGTAGTGTGTCGCTTCAATGAGACGAGGCGTGACGTCTTGTCTCGGCTCTCCACCTTTAAGCGGATGTCAACCTGGTTTATTGACACACTCTACTTCATCTACCCCTCTATGTCCGCCCATCTGTATAATTTCATATCACTTAGTATATTCATTTACCATTTTTCTTATGTAGGAGGGGAGTTTGGCCTAGGGCAACAAAAAGACCATAAAAAGATGCAGTTACACACACATACACACCTATTTGTTGTTATATTCTCAATTTATCTATTAAAAATCTATTCCACTTTTTGCTCTTCTACTGCAGTGTAATAGCAACCGTCTACTAACGTCACATTTAAAGTTGCTATACGTTTGACTAAGAAGCTGCCTCGTGTACCTAAACTCTTAATTCTCCATTTATCTATCAAGATATTCCATTTTCTGTTCATGTAGAGAAATGTAATCACTTCCGTCTACTAACATCGCCTCAAAAGCTGCCGTGAATTGGTTTCAGGAGCTGCCTTGCTTAACTCAACTGTCCTTTTGCTGTCCTCGTATTTTATGTTCCTGAGGCCTTTCAACAGTAAAGCGAGAGGTTGGTTTTCTTGACACCTCGGCACCAAAAAGGCCTTTCTTCCCCCTTAAATATGCCTCGACACATAGTCCCTCAGCCAGGGATTGGATATTTTAGTACCCAGCCAACCTTGCCGCCCTCCTTCCCTCTTCCCTGCGCCTCTCTTTCCCTACCTCCTCTCCCTTTTTTATCCAAGCAACTATTTCCTCTCTCTCTCTCTCTCTCTCTCTCTCTCTCTCTCTCTCTCTCTCTCTCTCTCTCTCTCTCTCTCTCCCAGACGGTATTTACTTTCAACTTTTTACACTTATTCTTTTTTTCTCTCCATCTTCCTCCAGCGAAGTACGAAAAAGAAGCGTGACCTTGAATATTCACCAGCCTTCCTCTTCCTCCTCCTACTCTTCTCCTCCTTTCTCCTCCTACTCCTCTTACATCACCATCTCTTCTTCCTCCTCCTCCTTGCTCTTTCTTCTTCCTACTACTAACTCTTCCTCTCCCTCTTCAGAATAAACATATGCTCCTTCTCCTCCTCCTCCTCCTCCTCCTCCTCCTCCTCCTCCTCCTGCTCTTGGTTACAGAAGGGAATCTAAACAAAGTTGTCCTCATCAGATCCTCCTTATTATGTATAATTTATTGTTTCCTATACAGCTTTTTTCTTCAGTTCCCCTCCCTCCTTTCTCTTCCGCAAGCTACGTAACCAGAGAGAGAGAGAGAGAGAGAGAGAGAGAGAGAGAGAGAGAGAGAGAGAGAGAGAGAGAGAGAGAGAGAGAGAGAGAGAGAGAGAGAGAGAGAGAGAGAGAGGGTAAAAGGGAAAGTGGTGGAGACTGAATCCTCTTTCATTGCTTCCACACGAAAGAACTTTTCTCTCGTGGACAAATTTCCCCGCTCGGTGGCAGAGAGAGAGAGAGAGAGAGAGAGAGAGAGAGAGAGAGAGAGAGAGAGAGAGAGAGAGAGAGAGAGAGAGAGAGAGAGAGAGAGAGAGAGAGAGAGAGAGAGAGAGAGAAATTCAATAAAAATATAAGGAAGAACTGAGTGGATTGAGAGGAAAGAAGAAGAAGAAGAAGAAGAAGAAGAAGAAGAAGAAGAAGAAGAAGAAGAAGAAGAAGAAGAAGAAGAAGAAGAAGAAGAAGAAGAAGAAGAAGAAGAAGAAGAAGAAGAAGAAGAAGAAGAAGAAGAAGAAGAAGAAGAAGAAGAAGAAGAAGAAGAAGAAGAAGAAGAAGAAGAAGAAGAAGAAGAAGAAGAAGAAGAAGAAGAAGAAGAAGAAGAAGAAGAAGAAGAAGAAGAAGAAGAAGAAGAAGAAGAAGAAGAAGAAGAAGAAGAAGAAGAAGAAGAAGAAGAAGAAGAAGAAGAAGAAGAAGAAGAAGAAGAAGAAGAAGAAGAAAATGAAGAAGAAGAAAATGAAGAAGAAGAAGAAAATGAAGAAGAAGAAGAAAACAAGAACAAGAACGAAAACAAACAAGAACCAAAAACAACAACAAAAACAAGAGAACACGTACAAAAGACAAAAATCAAAGAATAGAAGGAAAAAAGAAAAAAAACAGGAAAAAAGGAGGGAGGGAATTCACTTTTCACGATATTCAAAAAAATTGGTTTCCTTAAGGGTGGTAATCAGAGGAGGGCGGAATTCGTGAAAAGGCAGAAGGTGGTGGTGGTGGTGGTGGTGGTGGTGGTGGTGGTGGTGGTGGTGGTGGCAGGAGCCGGCGGGTAGCTTAGCGAATGATCGAGCGAAGCAAGGGACGCTGAGGGCACGTTCGCTTTGTGGTCACGTTCACGAAATAGTAGAGGGAAGCAGCTGCCTTTCCTGGGGTACGAAGGACGGAGGAAAAAAAAAAAAAAGAGAAATATAAAAGAATACGGTGTGATGGTAGTGGTATGTATTAGTGAAGAGGGAATGAATGAAAAGAGAAAGGATACGTGAAAAAAGGCAAGGAAAAATGAAAGAAGAAAATATAGAAAAAGGAATGAAGACGGTAAGGTGTGAGTGACGATAGTGGAAACGTATCAGTGAAGGGAAAAAGAATGAAAGGGAAGAGATGAGAGAGAGAAAGAAAGGACATGTGAGAAGAGGGAAGGGAGAAAAAAAAGAACAGAGAGGGAGAGGAAGAGGGAGAGGGAACTGTGGAAAAGTGTGAAGAGAACAGAAGTGGTAATTAAGGTAAAACAAATGAAAGAAATAAAAAAGTGAAGAGAAAAAGGAGAGGGGGAAATAAGAGAGAAAGAGAAACAAGGAAATGTGATGGTTCAAAGTGATAGTGAAGACGAAGGAAGTGAAAAGAACAGAAGATGAAGAAAGACAAAATGAGAAGAGTAAAATGAGGAAGAAGAAAGACAAAAATAAGACAATACAAGGAAGATATGGAGAAGAGCTCCAGGTCAAGAAAAATACATGAAAGAAAAAAATAAAGAGAACTAGAAGGAAAAAGAAAGGGAAGGAAAAGGAAACATGGAATAACAGTGAAAAGAGTGGTAATGAAGAAGAGGGGAGAGAAGGGAGTGAAAATGGAAAAAACTGAGAAAACGTTAGAAAGAGAAAAGAGAAAAGGAAAAATAACTAAAGACAAGGAATGATGGGAAGAAATGGTACAATGGAAGAAAAGAAATTAAAGGAGTAAAGGGTAAAGAAATAAGAAGAAACAGAAAAGAAAGAGACATACAAGGGAGGGGTGGAAGATGTAAACGTAAGGAAAAGGACGGGAAGGAATTAAAAAGGGGAAACAGAGAGAAAGCTGCCTTGTTTGGATAAGTGAAAAAAAAAAAAAAAGAGAGAATGGAGGAAAGGATGATGAAGGATGAAAAAAGAAGTAGTAGCAGGATAATGAAAACCGAAAAAAAGGAGAGAGAAGCTTTTTTCTATCATTTCTTTGAGGGAGAAAAAAAAAGAAAAAGTTAAAGAAAAAGGAGAAAGGGGACGAGAAATAGAGATAGTAAGAAAAATGTAGCCAATTATCCCGTGCAAGAGGAACGGTCGTGTATATCAAAAAAAAAAAAAAAAAAACCAACAGATCCAAACCTTTTCTTCAAGAGAGAGAGACTCGAGCTCAGAATATATTTAGAAGTACGTCAAGCATGTGTGCCTCCTGCCCCCTTAAGAGAGAGAGAGAGAGAGAGAGAGAGAGAGAGAGAGAGAGAGAGAGAGAGAGAGAGAGAGAGAGAGAGAGAGAGAGAGAGAGAGAGAGAGAGAGAGAGAGAGAGAGAGAGAGAGAGAGAGAGAGAGAGAGAACCTGTAGTCATAAGAAAATGAAGACAAAAATGGGAAATAAGTGTCGGGAATGAAACGAACAGAAAGGCTTACAGGTAACTCGAAGGCAGTACAGGTAAAGGAGAATAAAGATCAGGAGTCACAAGAATAAAGGTGTGAAAGCTCCTCTAAAGTGCGACGATCTGCTCAAGGCTCTTAGGGATTAGTGAAGTTCTTTTTTTTTTTTTATCCTTCCTTTCCCTTCTTTCTGTGCGTGGGTGGAGGGTGGTGGTAAGGATAGCCGAGGGTGGGGAGTTTTAAACTTTAGTGGTGTGTGTGTGTGTGTGTGTGTGTGTGTGTGTGTGTGTGTGTGTGTGTGTGTGTTGATTATGAAGATATACGTTCACATAACTTAAAAACGCAAACATGTGTATACAGAGGTTATCACAATTTTGTTTTGCTCAAATGGAGAAAAAAATGCAATTCAGTAAAAACAAATATAAACGAAGCGTGACTCGGATATTATACTTCACATGAAAGCTAAGCCAAATATAAAGAATAATAAGCAATACATATATTTTTTCATCGCGTATTTTTTTTGCCCTCTCATTCTTGTTAGTCATTATTTTTTCTCTTATTCTTATCATTATTTTTTAACGTGTCTTGTTTACCTGTGAATGTTTTGACTTTTTCATATTCATAAACAACTTCCTTTCTTATCACTTTATTTGTATATGTGTTTTATTTGTTATCCTTCCTTATTACATACTGTTCATCACTTCCTTGTATATGTAAGGGAAAGAAGAAGCGGTTAGTAAGAGAGAAAAACACTGGAACTTTAGCTTCCCTTAATACCGCAGCAGCACGTGGGTGACATCCATCATTTCTATTCGGGCACAAAAAAACCTGATGGAACATTCTGAGCAGCACGAGGATGTGTGTGGGAGAAGCGCATTAATCCCACACACCGTCCATTAAAACATCCACACACGCCGGGACTTAAGTGGAGGCGCCTCGCTCGGCATTAAGGCTCGATGGACGCGGAGAAAAGAGAGAAAAATGACTCTTATGTAAGGGCGGGGTGAGGTGTCTGTTCCTTCCTTAGATGGTTGAGGTGAGTGACAAGAAAGGAGAGACTAAATGAACACTAGAAAGTAGGAAGCAAGCATACAAGTTTTCTTTACCTTGTTATCTTATAGGGTTTAAATGTCACAGCAGAGGCGCCTATCCTTAGGTCGCTGGAGTGACTGTGAGACTGAGACTAAATGAAAACTGAAGGAGGGAAGTGAACGTTAAAATTTTCTTTATTTCTTCACCTGTGTGTGGGTCTCCCAGGCAACACCGATGCTATTTTTCACCATGAGGCTACAACACTTTCAGAAAAAAAAAAAAAACAGCCAACAAATTCACTCTAGAAGATAGGGGTAAAGTGTTAAGAGATCAATTTAGTTCCTATCTTGACCCAACCTACCCTACTGATACGTAAAACTTCACAAATCCAACCTCCTTCATACTGATACCTTATGCCTTTACTACCCTATAACTTTTAGATTAGATACTGTAGCTTATCACAAAGACTCATAAGCTCCGACAGGTTTACTATGTGTTCTTTCTTTGTATTCTTTTATTTTCAGGTTACCTAACTTTGAAACGCCTAGAGTCCCACGTGACCTGGACCATGACGTACAGTGAGTTACGGAGCCAGACACCGAACATGAGGAAGGGATCATCTGCTTCAATAATAAACAGATGAGTGAAGCCCTGTCCTACTTATCCCTCGACAGTCTCTCTCTTCTGTGCCTCCCCTATCACCTGCCTCGTTCTTCCAAGTAAAACACAAAGAAACACAAAAGAAGAACAATTCAAACTAATTCTACATTACTTGATTTTTATGAGCACTGAGCTACGTCAGAAAGAAAAAAAAACGAAAAAAGACCCAGTAAAGTGTCAGTTCCTAGAAAAAAAAAAGGTAAAACTTAAAACAATTTACTATAATGATTTTTGTTATTTTTTGCAGTTATGAAGTTGCAAGTGAAGCAGAAGTCTTGAAATGTATCTTTTTAAGTGTCCTGCTGCAAGATAAAAAAAGAAAAAAAAAACTACGGATAAACTACCGCCTGATTACGTTCTTCCAGCCTGAAGGATCGACACGTGTCTCACTCACCACTCTCTCTTCTGTCTCTCATTTCTCTCCTTACCGTAAATAATTTACTTACAAGTACACAGTCTCTCTCTCTCTCTCTCTCTCTCTCTCTCTCTCTCTCTCTCTCTCTCTCTCTCTCTCTCTCTCTCTGTCTCTCGTTACATCTATCAAGGTGCACAAACTGAGACACTGAAGCGACATATTTCTCCATCATTATTTCAACCCTCGTTACTCTCACATATTCGCACACCGCCTCTCTCTATAAATATGTCCTTGATCCGTCGTATGTACACCCACGCCTCGCCCTGCAGTGATATTTTTTCCTCTTTCTTTGTCGGACACACACACACACACACACACACACACACACACACACACACACACACACACACACACACACACACACACAGGTTTTATGTTCTCACTATAGAATTCCAGGAACACCACCTTTCACATTTTCATTCGTCTCTCTCTCTCTCTCTCTCTCTCTCTCTCTCTCTCTCTCTCTCTCTCTCTCTCTCTCTCTCTCTCTCTCTCTCTCAACATATTTCTTTCTTTTTTTTCCTGCTGTCACCTCCTAGTTCATGTCAAGTTAGCTCTGTCTCCTCGTTCATGGGAATAAAAGTAGAAGGTTAATCGTGAGCGAGGAGCAAAAGTACCGTTGTCTCGCTCAATGGACGACAAGGTGCCGGTGCGTATCCTGTCTCCGTGTCATCGGCTGAACTGAGTGAGTGAAGTTCATCGAAGTGAAATTTTTGTTCTATTGTTTTATTGTCCAATACTCATCTTATTCTTCATATCTTTTTTTTTTCTTTTCCTTTTCGCCGTTCGGGAGATCAAAGGGCGATTCTTTTCATTAGTGAGTGTTGCGAAGGGAAAGGTTTGAATACTTTTCCGGGTCCATATCGTTTGACCTGCCCGGCTGAACAGAATTTGCAATGTGTCGCTTAATCTCCGTTGAAAATGCACAGTCGGACCGAGGATTCGCCCGTTTTATTTTTCTGCCCAACTGTCGGGGACACGGAAAATGCCTGCCGTCCGCTGTGTCCCTCGCTGGAATG
>NC_087173.1:5112985-5137985 GCF_035594125.1 Scylla paramamosain
AGGAGGAGGAGGAGTTAGATGAAGAAAATAACTGTAATGGAAACGAGGGGATGAACAAGTAACACACACACACACACACACACACACACACACACACACAGTACCTGCAGGCATCCTCAGGTGAGCCCACAGCTCGGCGGGAACATTTCCACCCACTCAGCCCAGGAAGTCCCGCTAAGCCAGCCACATTTTTTCTTCCCCGTGGTTTACCTCTGAGAATGTCCACTTATTTGGGTGTAATGGTGTGTAGTGTAATGGGACACCTCGTTACTCCAGGGATAACGGTGCTCTCTTTTCCTTCCTTCCCTTACTCGTTCCTGCTCCACTTCCCCCATCCCACCACTGGAAGACTATTCACTCCTTAGTCCTTTTAATTAGCAGTGGTCTTGGCGGGGCCTTAGTGTGGCGCCGAGACGAGACGAGCTTATCACACGTGCCTCGTGGACATAAAGTATCACATTTTTTTGCCACTCATGAAAAGAAAGATGCAGGAGGAGGAAGATGTATACTGGTGGTGTTATGTGGTGTGTGTGTGTGTGTGTGTGTGTGTGTGTGTGTGTGTGTGTGTGTGTGTGTGTGTGTGTGTGTGTGTGTGTGTGTGTGTGTGTGTGTGTGTGTGTGTGTGTGTGTGTGTGTGTGTGTGTGTGTGTGTGTGTGTGTGTGAGAGAGAGAGAGAGAGAGAGAGAGAGAGAGAGAGAGAGAGAGAGAGAGAGAGAGAGAGAGAGAGAGAGAGAGAGAGAGAGAGAGAGAGAGAGAGAGAGAGAGAGAGAGAGAGAGAGAGAGAGAGAGAGAGAGAGCCATATAAAGAAACAAACATACAGAGAGACAGATTAACTGATTGACTACCTCATTGACAAACTAACCAACTAACTGGTTGACCAACTCACTGACAGATTAAATTCCTTATTGACAAGCTGATGGTCTGCCTGACTGCTTGCTGACTCCACTGACAAACAGAAAGACAGGGAGAAAGAAGAGAATTGAAAAAATAAATAAATAAATGCCAATGAAAGAATATAAATGTCAGGATAAAAACAGTGTGACTCTTCCACCAAGGCCAATCTCTGGAGGAATGTGACGCTAGACGAGGCAGGCAGACAGACGGAGGTTAACAAACACAGGATCAGACGAGGAGGCACTGAGCAGCGGTATAGAGGTAAACTTAATCTAGCGTTAACTTTGGCAGGCTGGGAGGGAGAGTGTAGGGGAAAGCCTCACGACTCACACATCACAGGAGCGGCTGTATAATTCCCTTCGTTTGATTAGAGAACAATCAAAAGCATGAGTTCATTAGTTGAAGCCTATTAGATGCGGAATATTGGCCACACAAGTTTGATTGGAATTCGTTCAGCCGCTATGGAATTATTTTAGACGCACACCAACACATCACAATGCTCCACGTGCACACACACACACACACACACACATTCTCTCTCTCTCTCTCTCTCTCTCTCTCTCTCTCTCTCTCTCTCTCTCTCTCTCTCTCTCTCTCTCTCTCTCTCTCTCTCTCTCTCTCCGTGTGTGTGTGTGTGTGTGTGTGTGTGTGTGTGTGTGTGTGTGTGTGTGTGTGTGTGTGTGTGTGTGTGTGTGTGTGTGTGTGTGTGTGTGTGTGTGTGTGTGTGCGCGCGCGCGCCAACAAATAATGAGGAGAACGTGCAAGGTAAGGTACTGCGGTGTGGCGTGGCGAGGAAATTTTCAAGCGTTCCCGACCACACAAACACAGCTGACGTGCCTCCAAGATGTTCCCAGGTGTACGAGGCGCCACCCGATCCTGCGATACACTCGTCCAGGCAGTTCACTTTTGTTAATAATTAAATCTCAAGCGCCATGACACCCCGAGGCAACAAATCCTGAAGGGCCCGCACGCAGAAGGGGGAAGAGTCCTGGAAATGGCGTTCGTACTTCGTAAAACCTCATTGTGTTTGCATTTGTGGCGTCGTTCGTCTTCGTTATTTCCCGCTAAAAGTCAGCTGATGGTTCACGCCGGCCCCTGGGAAGAGTTACGGCGCGGAGGAAGACTGGCGCACGAAGGGAGGGGTAAAGGGAGAAGGAGGGGGAGAGGGAGAGGGAGGGAGAGAGAGCCACAGAGGCGATTACACGATGACCTTTCCTAGCGGCGATGGAAAATGGAGGAGGAGGAAGGGACGGGATGAAGTGAGAAGGGTTGGGTTGTAAGGAAGAGCGAAAAGGGTGAGCTGCTATAAGTGCTAAGAGAAATTACAAGGATTCAGAAAGGTAATGGCGGTGGTAGGAGGAGTAAAAATGACCAAGGAGCGGAGAGGTTACGGTAGGAAGAAATAAAGACGGTTGAGAAGGGATATGGAAGGAAGGGATGAATAAAGGGGGTTAAGGAGAGCAGAGGCTATTGCGGGCTGAGAAAGGAGGACGAGATGAGATGTTGAGGGAAGGAGTGGGAAGAATCAAGGAGGGCTTAGGGAGGTCGATGGAGGGACGAGGGAATTCAAGGAAGGCTGGGGGCGGACTTTGGGAGTTGTCTTTGGTTCATGGGGTATACGAGTATATTTAATTGGGAATGGGTGTGGTTAGATTAATGGCAGCAAGACGCATGATGGAGTCCCTTCACTTGATATCTAATGACGGGCCCAGCAAAGCGAATATTTGGAATGTATTTCAAGTACCATTTGCACGAGGGAAAATATACGTCGTTTAATTCTAAAAAGTATTGTAGAGTGTATGCATTTATATAACTCGTTACGCATTTAAAGTCATTCGTGGAGGTGGGAAATATCAGAATGATCTCCGTTTCAGAATTGCAGACTCCATGTATCTACATAAATCGTATGTATTGTTATAAGCCAGCCGTGAAATCAGAAATGCTTTGGTGTTCGCGAATCACACTCACTCATTTCCCTCCAACACAACGCGGCGCCAACGAACTCCGCAAAAGGAGAGAAGATATTAGGAAAACGAAAGGAGGCCAAATGAGAAATCCATGAAGAAAATTTCTCATAGGAATGCATTTAGCGAACCGGTCCCTCAGTCCTCGTCTTCCACGCCTCTCCTTCCCGCTCTTTCACCACCATCTCCTCCTCTGCGCCAAAGACCCGCGCCTCAACATGCACGGAGAAGCGGCCTCCTTTGTGCTATCCGTGAATACCTGACTAATGAAACTCGGTCGCTCCTGGACGTGTGAAATCATGACGTGGGGAGGCTGAGGGTCGCCTGTCGTGCCCCACCGTCTGAGGGGAGGCGAGCGGGCGTGCAGGGAACTGAGGAGAGCTGAGGAGGAAGAGGAGGGTAACGGGCAGATTACCTTTAGCCTTTCAGGGGCAGTGTATTGTGTATATGTGGCGGAGGCGAGAGTGGACACGATGGATGGGCGAGCTTAATTGAAGATGTGTGTGTGTGTGTGTGTGTGTGTGTGTGTGTGTGTGTGTGTGTGTGTGTGTGTGTGTGTGTGTGTGTGTGTGTGTGTGTGTGTGTGTGTGTGTGTGTGTGAGAGAGAGAGAGAGAGAGAGAGAGAGAGAGAGAGAGAGAGAGAGAGAGAGAGAGAGAGAGAGAGAGAGAGAGAGAGAGAGAGAGAGAGAGAGAGAGAGAGAGAGAGAGAGAGAGAGAGAGAGAGAGAGAGAGAGAGAGAGAGAGAGCCAACTGAACGAACGAAAAGTGCACGGAGATGAAAATTCAATTCCATTTTTCACCAGTGGCAACACACTCCGCCCTGAGTATAGGAGCGAAAATAATAAAAAAAAAGAGGAAAGAAAGAAAGAGGAAAAAGGACGATAATTCTTTTCATTCTTAAAAGGATGGAAAGCAAACAGAGTAAGGAAAGAAAATGTAACGATTGCTTTTGCACGTAATCTGACCCTTTTCTCACTAGATGACTGTGTTACAAATAATAGAGGGGGGAGAGAGAGAGAGAGAGAGAGAGAGAGAGAGAGAGAGAGAGAGAGAGAGAGAGAGAGAGAGAGAGAGAGAGAGAGAGAGAGAGAGAGAGAGAGAGAGAGAGAGAGAGAGAGAGAGAGAGAGAGAGAGAGAGAGAGAGAGATACGAGGGCTCTGCAGAGAATCAACATTATAAGCAAATTTTCTGGTATTTTCTGTGTGTTTTAAGGGAGAGACAGAACATTCCCCCGTGTGGGTGTTCACGTGTCCACACCTTTAATGTTATCAAGGCCATTATGAGGAAGAGGAGGCGGAGAAAGAAGATGGAGAAGGGGAAAGAGGAGGCAGAGAAGGCGGAGACTGGCGAAGAAGGCGGAGGAAGAGAGGAAAGAGGAGATTACGAGTAAAATGTGTTTGCTTGTAGTTCAGGTAAGTCTGTTGTGGTTGCGAAGGAATATTAAACCCAAGATCATGCATTACTGTATTCTACGTTAGAGAAAGCAATGATGAACTAATCCGATTTATGTGACTTAAATGCGTAATGAAGGGAACAAATACTATGCCATAATTCCCACGCAGCTTATCAATCGTCTTTGTGTGTTTGAGATACTAGAAGAAGAAAAGGATGAATGTAGAAGGTTAGAGGAATTATTTGTCCTCTAGGGGAACCGAAGAGAAGAAGAAGAAGAAGAAGAAGACGAAGACGAAGAAGAAGAAGGAAAAACACAGGAATATGACGATAATGATATTGAAGAAGAGAAGAAAGACACGACGACGACAAAGATAACAATGAAAATGATGATGACGGAAACACCTTTAACAGCTCACACACTCGCTGGCTTTCCTTGCTTTGAGGGACAATGAAAGCCGCCCCAAGCACGCTGATCGCTGCCCCGGGTAAGGCTGCGGGACAAGATACACACGCCACGCAATCTTGACGGCTCTTCGATGTATGGCTGGCGGGGAATATGATTAGACTCAACCAGGATCCATTTGCACACATTTGCATATTAACCAGCACTCACGCACAACACGCTCCACTCTCCACCACCACCACCACCATCACTACCTGCACCACCACCACCATCATGTCCTTCTCCACCTCCTCTGTTATCTTCTCCGCTTCCCTCCATTCTTCATTTCCTTTCTTGTCGTTGTATTTGATTTTTTTTTTTTTGAGGGGGTTTGTACCTTCCTTTTTCTTCCTCCTCCTCTAGTTTTCTATTTTTTTTATTCTTCTTGTTTTTATTCTTGTTATTATTCTGTTTCTTTTTTTTTTTGTTCTTGTGGTTGTTGTTGTTCTCCTCCTCCTCCTCCTCCTCCTCCTCCTCCATAATGGCGCCTCAGGTAATGTTTTAATGGACAAGTTTGGGTACAATTTCTAGCTATTCCCTTCTCATCCCAATGTATACTTTAAAATGACAGTAAGAGGAGGAGGAGGAGGAGGAGGAGGAGGAATGAGTAGTAGTAGTAGTAGTAGTTATAGTAGTAGAAATGAGTGAAAACAGTAATAATTCAGTTTCTATGTACTTAAGATACGTTTTGCACCTGTTTGTTACTTGCATCTGTACTGTCCCTACCTTGCCCTAACCTTGACACGGAGCGGACGGGCGGAGGCACATGTGGCAATTATATATTTACTTGTAGTGGGAGTGAGTGCGCCGTTGAGTTTAGTTAGGGAGTGTCTGCTTGTGTGAGTGGTGCGTGAAATAAGTAATGAGAAGAAAAAGCGTTTTACAGGTAGTTTTATAGAAGTGGTGGCAGTGGTGGTGAAGATAATGGCGGTGGTAGTGGTGGTGAAAATAATGGCGGTGGTAGTGGTGGTGAAGATAATGGTGGTGGTGGTGGTAGTGGTAAAGATAGTAGTGCTGGTAATGACAGCAGTGATGGTGGTGGTAAAAGATAATCGTGGTGGTGGAAGTGGCTCTGGTAATGATGGCAGTGGTGTTATTCCTCCACTTGCAACATTAAAATCATTGCCTTTATTGCACTGACTGTTATTACGTTAAGAGGATAATGAGAGAAGAATTTTTCCCATCCAAGCCATCGGTACTCATGTGTGCTTTTGTGATTCGAGGTCTGATTCCAGGGAAGGGATAATAACTAGTTCTTTTCTGGGTCAACGCCGTCATTATCATTACAATCCGGAAAGCGACGGTGGGGAGAGGGAGGAAGATGAATTCCTCCACACCTCAACACTGAGCTGCCACGCTTACAGGGAGGCACAAAGGAACACAAAGGAATGATATATATTAGCAGACTTATTGGTTCTTAAGCGCATGACATAAGAAAATAAGGGAAGGTAACACTGCGCTGCCACAGTTGCCTCATTAGGAAACTAAAAGGATAGCAAAGGAATAATAAATATCAGCAGATTTGTTGCCTTTTAAGTACATGACATGAAAATAAGGAAAGCTGCAAGAAGCAATCAGGGCTAGACGTGGCGGTGCCTTTTAAAACTGTCTGTGATTAAAAAACTTAAGAGAACGATTAGGCAAATTTATGAATAAGGATGATAGGTGGAAATAAGTAGCTATGTTTCATATAGGAATTGTGACGGATGGCTTTTTGCAGCTTCTCTTATTTACTTATCCTCTCATTTAATATTCATGTTCTAATTTAATCCAAAAATATAGAATCTTAAAGGCGAAGGTTGTTCACCATGGCATATTCCTTTCCAAACAGAAACCTCGCCATTGTCTTTCTAACTTCTATTTTTGTATACAGGGAGACAATCAATGCTGAATATTTCGTGCTGATGTCACCTTCAGTGGAAATAATGGAGTCATTACTGGAAAGGGGCAGTAAATGCTCTATTTTTTTTTTTTTTTTTTTTTGCTTCGAGATTAAGCCAAACAAAAATAATTGCTCGGTTTCTGCCGGTAATAAAAAGATTTTCTCACGAATTCTTGCAGATGACGTAGAATTTCCATTAATTTGATTGGTGGACGCGCTAAGTGGTATATTCTTAGGTATAAGATATTTCAGGACTAACGTAAGAGTTGTTCAAGCAAATAGCTTCAGGTAATTTTTGTTTTTCCTAGAACAGCTGAGTATGACACCAGTTGTTCCTGAATTCAACTATTTGTGGAAAGCTGTGGAGTAGGAAACGTTGCAAATTCACGTAAAATATCTGAAAAAAAAAAGAGAAAAGACGAGAACTACAGCTAACACTATGATTTTCTTACGAATTCCTGAATATGATGTAAAAATATCCCTCAATTACATTATTCACAGAAAAAAAATAGACACTGAGGTTAAAAAAAATCATGCAAGAAAACACCTGAGTAATTAACACCTGGATTAGAGAAGAAAAAAATATGACTGCGAGTATTATTATTATTATTATTATTATTATTATTATTATTATTGTTATTATTATTATTTTTACTTATTTATTTATTTTTTTTTTTAGTGAGTGTATGTCTGTATGTGTAAATATCTTTGTTATCTTTTTTCACACATGATTCCTATTTGTCAGTCTGACTGTCTGTCAACCTACCTATTTATCTAACAATCTACCTAACAATCTATCTATCTATATGTGTATCTATTTAACTGCATACCTATTATCCATCCATCTATCTATCTATCGATGTGTCTATGCATCTACCTACGTAACAATACGTCTATTAATTTCTATCTGTTTAACTATTCATTCATCTGTGCACAAGTCTACACTACAGGATGGTCGTTTTGTCCCTGAATGCCTAGGATCGTACTGTCCCAGCACTGCGCCGCCAGTACCTGCCGGTGGTCGTGCTCGGAGTCGTCTCCTTTAAGAACCTTCAGATAAAGTCGTCAGCGGATTTCCCAACAGCGGGACTCAGTGCAAAGAATCTCACGGCGTTTGTTTGACTATTTTTGTCTTAGCGAGGGATATTTGTAAAGTGTGTGTGTGTGTGTGTGTGTGTGTGTGTGTGTGTGTGTGTGTGTGTGTGTGTGTGTGTGTGTGTGTGTGTGTGTGTGTGTGTGTGTGTGTGGGTGGGTGGGTGTGGTAAAAAGTAACAATGCTGTACTACTATTTTTTTTCATTACTATTCTGGTTTATATTTCCCCCCTCCCGCTCTCTCTCTCTCTCTCTCTCTCTCTCTCTCTCTCTCTCTCTCTCTCTCTCTCTCTCTCTCTCTCTCTGGTAGTTAAATAGTCATACATTGTTTCTTTGCGTCAGGGAAATGTTTCTCACTTAAATATTTTCCTGACATGACTCGTACTAAGCTTCTCGTCTCCTCTCTGCCATTTAAAGGTTAATCCACTTGCAAACTCACTTATTCTTAACACTGCTTATTATCCTTTTATACAACGAGAACACAAGCCACCACAGTCACACTGAGGATGACTTACGCAAGGCTAGATTAGATGAGTAATTTGAGGTGAGGTGAAGCAATGTGAGGTGAGGTGAGGTAATGATTAAATTAGTTTAGATTTGGTTTAGTCAGAGTGAATTAGATGAGACACCAAACCTAACCTAACCTAACCTAACATAACATAACCTAACCTAACCTATTCTACATGATTATCGGTTATTTTAATTTATGTTAGCTTAACTTAATCTAACATAGTATAACCTAAGTCAAATAATACAGTACGCAACTCTAGCCTAAACCGGATAAAACTTGACATAACCTAACCGATCATCATCTGCGACCATTTGCTTTCTTTCCCAATGTCTTTCATAAGCCATTTTAAACTATTTTTACAGGTTAAGTTAAATTATCACGTGTTAAACTAACCGAACCTAACCAGAACCCAACAAAACTTAACGTAAACGATCCTAAGCTAATTCAATTTCACGTAGTGCTATTTTCTTTTTATCATATCATACATCTACAAGTTTGGTTATACTAATTTAAACCAACCGAACAAAACGCAACCTATACAAATCTAACTTAACTTAACCTATGTAATCCTATTTTCTTTTCGTCCCGGCATGACACATATTGCGGGACTTGACTTTATGGGTAATTCAGAATCTCACACATCCCGGTAGGCTTTCATGAGGAATTCAAGGCGATGAAAGAGTTATGAGACCAGGATGACCTTTGTACGATATTCAATGATTACCTGGCTCCTTCGAATACCTGGCGGTGGCGGTGTGATCAAGACACACCTGATACTTCATGCAGTTTGGAAAGAAACGAAATTACTCCGCAGGATGTGCCGCAGTTCATAAATATCAATTCGATACTTCAAATTGCAAGAATTGAAATTGTCGAGATGTTGACGTCGGGAGAGAGAGAGAGAGAGAGAGAGAGAGAGAGAGAGAGAGAGAGAGAGAGAGAGAGAGAGAGAGAGAGAGAGAGAGAGAGAGAGAGAGAGAATCAATGAATTTCAGAATCGTAGAGTATTTTCATTTACAGTTTTCTAATTACAGCAATGAACTGTAATTGCAGGTAATGCTTGTACAAAATTACCAGACTTTTTTCTATCACTCCCCCATTTTTTACGCAGTAAGCTTAGAATTAGCAAAAAAATATATACGTAAAAAAATAACGCTTTTTCTTTTCCTTTTTCGGAAAGTATATTCGAAAATAGCCCCCCCCCAAAAAAAAAATAATAATGAAGCTATTTTTCGCTTACTTCTCTCGCACAGTACGTTTCACATTAATCACACACACACACACACACACACACACACACACACACACACACACCTGTCACCTATTGCATAATTAATCATGACAACGGTGCTCCACTTAGCTTACTTTGCTAATCAGAATTTCTTCACGGGAGGAGGAGGAGGAGGAGGAGGAGGAGGAACAACAGGAGCAGTAGCAGCAGGAGAAGAAAGAGAGCGAATGGAAGAGGTGGGGAAGGAGGAGGAAGAAGAGAGTGGGGGGGGGGCGGAGGAGGAAGTGTTGGCATGAGCATTATTTTCTCTCACCTTTAACCTTCTTCCCTTAGGCTCATTACCTTCCTCAGACGCGCCGATTTCCCGCGTCCGCCTGAAGAAGGAGCCTGAAGGAGCGAATTACCCCGTCATAAGCCCAAGAAGGAGGGTAAGAAGCGGGGGAGAAAGGGGAGGAGGAAGCGGTGGAAGAGGGGGAGGGGTTGATAGAATGGCCTGACGCAGTACACGAAGTATTACTCCCACATCTGTCATAGGCTTAGTGGGAGTTAATATCGTAGGCCTGGGCTGTGTGTGTGCGGCGTAAAGGATTAGATAGGTGATGTTACAGGCTTTAATTAAACAGAAGACAGTGTGACAGGTCTGAAAGCCGGTGAGTTAAGCTTTACTTTGGCCCTGGTTGAAGGCAGCAACAGGCTTTAACTGTATGGTGAATAAAGGTGAGGTGTTAATGGATTTAGGCCTATGCGAGTGCCTATGCAAAGATCATTGTTCTAGATGTGGCTACTGAAAGTTCAAAAAGAGGTAAGGACTTAAATAAGGGAAGCTGTAAGAAGCCAGTAGCCTACACGTGGTAGTCCCTGCCTAAATATAGCATGTCTACGTATACGCACCTGTCATTCCTGTTCATGAATTTATCTGCTCCCTCGTACTAGTAAATTTTATAAACGCACCAGGGAAAGTACAGGTGCCTTCACACTCAACAGGGCGAGACCAGAATGGAAGGAGGGAGAGACAGCTGCTCTTTGAAGCTCTCATATCAATTAGTGCTTTCATATATTTTATACATGTACAGGAGAGTACCAAGTGCAAAAAAAAAAAAAAATAATAATAATAATAATAATAGAAAATAAATAAATAAAAAAACAATAAAAAATAATAAAAGAAATAATTAAATATTAAGTAAAATCAAGCCAACTTAACTGCTGCTACTCAAAAAATGTTAAATACAGAAAGATTTTAATCAGTCTACTCAACTTGATTCCATACATGTCTTGTTACTTCTCTTTCGAAAAACCCCCAAGACAAAGGAAGGTAGAAAACAATCAGGCAAAATATCAAGAGTTTATGCATGAAAGGGAGAATTGATAGTGGTGGTGAAAATTAAATAAAAAAGCTTACTTGCGGTTCCCAAATGCCAAACTGAGTGTCGAGGTGTCCGGGGATCTGACTGACCGCACGCTGCCTGAAGGTCGTTGTTCTCTTTTTCTGGAACGAAATTCACAGGAGTTATATTTTTATCGCTTACGTAGCAGTTCTTGTCCAGTTTTATTTTCGTGAAAGAAGGCTTAAGCTACAAGAATAAACAGACAGGTATGGTAAAAGGGAAGAGGTGAAAATATAAAGTAACGAACATAAAACGTAAATAAATATAAGGAATATATATAAAACTGAAACTGTATGCAACTATAACGATAAAAATAAAGATAATAAATTCAAAACTAAAAATTGTATCTACAAAATTACAACAAATTAGGTGAGTATATTTAAAACTAAATATTACGACCACAAACATAAACATGTGAAGAAAATTAATTTAAATAAATATTAGGTCCACCCAAGCGTCTCTACAGCTATAAAAGGTAAATGTTTGTAACTCCTCCTACAATTCATAATCTACCAACCCCAAATTAGGTCCACAGCGGTAACGTGACCTGAGGAATACAGCATGGGTTGGAATTGACCTTGGAAATCTTCTGAGGCCGCGGGAGGCTGTAAAAAGACACGGGAGATCTGCAAGGAAACTCCAAAGAAGCGGTCTGCAGGTAATTATTATTATTATTATTATTGTTGAGTTGATGATGATGATGATGATGATGATGATGATGATGATGATGATGATGATGATGATGATGATGATGAAGTATCCGCTTAGTATTTTTCCTTCAGACCGTTTTCCCTACACAAATATGAAACTGAAATACATTTATCTGCTCTTTTCCCTAAACAAATGAAAGAAAATGTAAAGCGCATTTCCTTCTCTTATTTTATCCTATCTAAATGTAAGCTTTTTCGTTCCCTCGTCTCCACTCAACACAAATATAAAGATACCTTACGTATTTTCCTACCCTCACCTTTCCACATAAGAGCGCCCAAGCGAATAAAAAGTACGTGAATTTCAACCAACAGCGGAGCGGGGAGTTGAAAGGGAGCCAGTGTACATAAACAAGCCAGCAATATCACAGGTAACTCTGCCCACACCCTAATCACTGCATTAACTCGCGGGATGAACCAAAACCACCGCACAGGAAACAAATAAATAAATAAAATATCCGCCTGCATGACTATAAACCCTGAATCACCATAAACCGTTTTGCCGGATAAAAAATGACATTCCCTCTCTCTCTCTCTCTCTCTCTCTCTCTCTCTCTCTCTCTCTCTCTCTCTCTCTCTCTCTCTCTCTCTCTCTCTCTCTCTCACCTCACAGGTATAATATTACAGGATGTACAGGTATTATGATATGAAGGGATGTGCCTGGGGAAGATAATGCCACTGTACTGAGATTGGTGGGACAGGGAGACGTGTGGGTGGCGGGGGATTAAGGCAAGCTCGGGTGTAGGTAGTGTAGGAGGAAAGGAGGAAGAGGAGGGGATAGAAAATGAATGTGTTGGAATTAAGGCATGTGGTAGAAGAAGCAATTGTTGTTGAGTTGATGGGGACAGTGTTGGTGGTGGTGGTGGTGGTGGTGGTGGTGGTGGTGGTTGCTGTAATAGTAGTAGTAGTAGTAGTAGTAGTAGTAGTAGTAGTAGTAGTAGTAGAGTAGTAGTACTAGTAGTAGTGATAATAGTGGTATTAGTAGTAGTAGTATAAAAAGGAAAGAGAGAGAGAGAGAGAGAGAGAGAGAGAGAGAGAGAGAGAGAGAGAGAGAGAGAGAGAGAGAGAGAGAGAGAGAGAGAGAGAGAGAGAGAGAAGCAGGCAGGCAGGCAGACAGAGGCAGATAAACAGATAGACAAACAGACAGAGAGGTGCCAATTAAGACTGAGGTAACGATACAGGCGTGGCAAATGTGACGGAAGTGAGGAGAGGACACAGAGAGATGTATACCTGTGTGTGTGTGTGTGTGTGTGTGTGTGTGTGTGTGTGTGTGTGTGTGTGTGTGTGTGTGTGTGTGTGTGTGTGTGTGTGTGTGTGTGTGTGTGTGTGTGTGTGTGTGTGTGTGTGTGTGTGTGTGTGTGTGTGTGTGTGTGTGTGTGTGGCAGAGTATTGATCAGGAAGGTCGGTTGGTACGAGTGAGGTCATTGCGAAAAGGTCACATATTGGTGACTATCTTTCTCCTCATCAGTTCCCAATAGGTCACCATAAAAAGGGAGGAGGAGGAGGAGGAGGAGGAGGAGGAGGAGGACAACAACGATACAGAAGGATATATTACCAAACATATTGAAGCATTCTCTCTCTCTCTCTCTCTCTCTCTCTCTCTCTCTCTCTCTCTCTCTCTCTCTCTCTCTCTCTCTCTCTCTCTCTGAGGTACAAACACGGTGTAAAAACTAACAGCAAAGAAACTGAATGCGTTTCCGGAAAAATCATTAACTTACACAAAACAACAACAACAACAACAACAACAACAACAACAACAATAACAGCAACAACAACAGAATAACAAACAACAGCAGCAGCAACAAGAACAACAATTACTGCTACCACTGTTATAGCTGACTTTGGCACGGATTACGCTACATAAGAGGAAATTACGTAAGCTTGCGTTGCGTTAGGTCTCGTTACAATGAGGCACTTTAGATTAGATCCAAGAGTCTTGCTCAGTTTAACCTAACCTCATCTAATGTGCAGTAGTAGTAGTAGTAGAAGAAGTAGTAGTAGTAATATTAGTAGTAAATGTTGTCAGTATTATTGTTATAGATATAGATGACCCAACAATAACGTAAAAAAAGAAAAAAAGAACGACCACGCAGATGGCAACTCCAAAGTACGCCCTCAAGAAGGTATATACGACCATTCGTAATCTTAGCTCGGAGAAAGCGATGATACATCCTTCCTTTGATGGCAGCCTGGACCAGAAAGGTTACTGATGCACACTGAGTACCTAATCTGATACACAAACCAACCCACACACACCGGCACAAACACACAGATAAAAACATACACAAAGGGGATAGGACGCCAAGAGATTGATTCATATTCGGTAAACTACAAGTAACTATGAAGATAAATAAATATACAGGTAAAATACAAAGAGGCAGGACTCTACCTTGTCTTGGTTCTGTTACAGGTGTGTGCCCTTCTGGAGGTCGCTGATTATTTTCGATTTTTTTAGTCTGAATGTTTTCGATTTTCTACAAAAGTAATCTAAACTGAATGTTTTCGATTCTTGCCAAGAAGTATTATTTTCGACAACCCATTTTATGTTTTTTTGGACTGTTTTCGACACAACTCTTACACATTTAGTGTCCGTTTTGGATTATTTTCGACACAACAATTACCTAGCTATTTACAGTTTGGATTATTTTCGACACATCATTGACCTAAATCAATATTTTTTGGAATATTTTCAACACTTCATTCAGCCATTTTAGACCTTCTTTGATTATTATCTTGTTAGGTTAGGTTAGGTTAGGTTAGGTTAGGTTAGTTTTTATAGTCTTTTGTTTAAGTCTAAACGTGACGTGATGTGACAGTTCATTTTATCCAGTGTCGAAAACATTCAGAATTTACCATTTTTTAGTGTCGAAAACATTCAGTTCAATATTTTTTTACTGTCGGAAACATTCATAGTGAAGTTTATTTAGTTTCGAAAACATTCCAACCAATGTTTTTAATGTGTCGAAAATAATCATGATTGAAAAATATATTGCAGAACCATCGAAAATAATCAGTCTAAGTTGCCAAATCATTGTCGAAAATATTCATTCTTAAACATGTTAGTCTGTCGAAAACGTTCAGACTAAAAAAATCGAAAACAATCAGTCCACCCTGATTGAAGACATCTGAAAAAAAAGAAAAAGAAATATGGTTAGCTTTCATCCTCATTACCGTTATTTTTATTATATTGTAAGCAGTAGTAGTAGTAGTAGTAGTAGTAGTAGTAGTGGGAAAGTCAGTAACAGCAGCATTATATTAGTGATGATAGCAGACAATACTGGGGAATCAAGGCCCGTAAGCATATTGTTATCACCCTCGGCATCTGTAATTCCACTGCAAATCAGACATTAGACTGTGTGCTACGAACCAAACGTAGAAGACCAGAAATAACTAAACTGACTAAAAATAAAATAATAGAAATCAAATAACATAGAAAACCCTAAAATTCCGAAACAAGGAAGCACAAAAATTACAAATAACTAAACTTGTCAAGAAATAACATAACGACCAAAACGAAAAAAAAAAAAAAATAAATAAATAAAATAACAGATAATGAACTTATAACTCACACAATCCAAATAAAGTCCAGTACAATACCCATTATTTATTTCAGTACGAGTTTCATACGTGTATTTCTCCTCGATTATAAATACAGCCAACAATTATATAGGGATTTGGTTTGTTTGGATCACATGCAATATCAGTGTTAAGTGATTCGAGGTCATGATTCTAGTTGACCTGGTTTGACCGTCTGATTAGTTATGTTGTGTAAGATGTGTTGTTGTCAGATAGGCGATTTGCTACTGGGTTATTTCAGTAGGTAATCTATCATGTGACTGCAAAAAATCATAATAAATAGGTAAATAAATTAATTAAATAAATAGTTAGAGGGAAATGTTTTTTTCTTACTATGTGTTAATCTTTCGTCAGTATCTCTCTCTCTCTCTCTCTCTCTCTCTCTCTCTCTCTCTCTCTCTCTCTCTCTCTCTCTCTCTCTCTCTCTCTGTCTCTCTCTCACTCTTTCTCGCTCTCGGTAAACGCATTTCAGCTTTATTTCTCTTCCTATGTTATGTCTGCACAACACATACACACACACACACACACACACACACACACACACACTAATATGACAACGAATAAATACACACAGCATGTTCTTTACTAAGTCTTCCACGCACAACTGAGACAAGAAAATGCACAGGAAAAAAAAGAAAATGGAAAGCGATGAGGAAAAAAAAATAAGAGAAACCGAAAAAAAGCAAAACAGAAAAAGAAAAAGAAAACGAGAAACAGAATCACAAGAGCATCATAGAAACACAAGAAAACTGTCACTCAGTGTTTTTGTTTTCTTGATGTTTTTTCTGCTTAAGGAATACCACGAGAGAGAGAGAGAGAGAGAGAGAGAGAGAGAGAGAGAGAGAGAGAGAGAGAGAGAGAGAGAGAGAGAGAGAGAGAGAGAGAGAGAGAGAGAGAGAGAGAGACCGACCGACCCACAGACCCCCAAACACACACACACACACACACACACACACACACAAAGTAAAAGCATGGAGACACTAACACCTAACCCTTAAATCTCCACCCAACCCTTTCCAGACCACACCCTCATCCCTCAGGTCCCTTTAAACCCTTAAATTTCCCCCTTGGGCAGACCACACCCTCCCTTCATCACCAGAGGTTGTCTCGAGTTCCCATGAGGACCAGTTTGTCAGAGGCGGCACCTGGCGGGGACACGAGGGAAGGGAAGGGGGAAGAGGGAATGGGGAGGGGAAGGGAAGGGGGTTTCAGTATAATTCCCAGTCGCCTCAGTGTTGTTCCAGACATAACATTAAACACAGCACTGGAAGCAACTTGCAATATCTCTCTCTAGCGGAAGACTTATGTACTGTTTGTCACCAGCAGCAGCCGCGGAGGTGGCGAGAGAGAGAGAGAGAGAGAGAGAGAGAGAGAGAGAGAGAGAGAGAGAGAGAGAGAGAGAGAGAGAGAGAGAGAGAGAGAGAGAGAGAGAGAGAGAGAGAGAGAGAGAGAGCTATCAATTATTCTCTTTTACCTTGTCATTTTGCGCTTCTTTGTGTGTGTGTGTGTGTGTGTGTGTGTGTGTGTGTGTGTGTGTGTGTGTGTGTGTGTGTGTGTGTGTGTGTGTGTGTGTGTGTGTGTGTGTGTGTGTGTGTGTGTGTGTGTGTGTGTGTGTGTGTGTGTGTGTGTGTGTGTGTGTGTGTGTGTGTGTGTGTTACTGTGCTTCGTAATAATAAACTATACATGATGCATGATATGGAATCTATAAAACTAAAGAAGTATGATGTATCTATTTCACTTTAGGAACTGTTCCCATATGCACGATTAAATCTCTCTCTCTCTCTCTCTCTCTCTCTCTCTCTCTCTCTCTCTCTCTCTCTCTCTCTCTCTCTCTCTCGTACATGCATCACTACCATCCCTCCCATCTAATCTATCCCTTCCTTTCCTCCCACCCTCCCTTCCATCTATCTCTCCCATCTCTCACTCCCTCCCTTCCATCTATCTCTCCATCGCTCCCTCCCTCCATCTGCCTATCCCCTCTCCATTCCCCAAAGTGCAAACAGAAACCTAAGCCACCAGAGGGAAACACATACACTTCTCTGCAGCACACCTGTCAGGCCTTCCTACACGTGCTGATAAGATAAGGCAGGTGAGTTAGCCCCCGCCTCTCTCAACGCTACACGAAGGCTGAGAGGATGGAGTAGAGTGGCCAACTTTTTAATATTTTTTTTTTCGTCTCTCTCTCTCTCTTTCTCTGAAGGACAAATTCTCTTTCTCTGAAGGACAAATTAAGTGAATATTGATATACATAAATGGTCACAGGAGTGTAGCTGAGTTCATGTATGCTACACAGGGAAACTCTCTCTCTCTCTCTCTCTCTCTCTCTCTCTCTCTCTCTCTCTCTCTCTCTCTCTCTCTCTCTCTCTCTCTCTCTCTCTCTAATATCTTTTCCTACACCATACCTCCCTCACACATCCCTCTTTCTCTCACTCATGCAGTTTCCCTCTCCCTTCCCCCTTCCTCACGCTCGCGCGCCGCCCTCCCTCTCCTCTAGTGTGGCGGACAGATTTATGGCTCTGCTTGTGATAACGTCATTACATTCGGTTGTTTACTCTCTCCTGCGCCCTTAATTACGGCACGGTGATAAATGGTAGAGCGCTCGTCATTCCTTTGCATCGCGTTCCGCACTAATACACGCCAAGGAAGGAAGGGACCCGTCGCTCCTCCCCTTCCCCGCTTCATTGTTTCTTTATTCACGGGCACAACGATGGAGACACGCGGAAGTTCTCATGTTCACTGCGTCGCTTCTCTCCTCTCCTCTCTCGCCTGCTCTCCTCTTCTTATCCATCCATATATCTACCTATCTACCGGGTGTTCTTGTTTTTTATTGTTATGTTTGTGTTTATGTGTGTATGAATGTGATGTTATGTGGTGTTGCTTTTCTGTTTCATATTTTTTGGGGTTTCTTTTGTGTTTTGGTGTTTTGATTGCTTCTACCGTCTTTTTATCTTTCTTTGTGTAATCTTGTTTTTTTTTTTTCGTGTTATTATCTCCAGTCTTTTCTTGTCTGATGAGATCTAATAGCTTTAATTTCTTTCTGCTTCTTGGTTGTATATTTAGTTGTGGTATTTTTGCTCTTCCTTTTCTCCTTTGTCTTTATTCCGACCTTCGTATTAATTTCTTTTTTTTATATAATTATTTGCAAAGTACCCTTTTCTTTCTTTTATAATCTTCTTTTCTTTCTTCTATACTCTTCCGATATCTGTCTTCCTTTCTATCTTTGTTGCGTCAGAGATTTGTTTGCTGAGAAGATCATTTCAACCTTTGTATTTCCCAGGAAGTAATTACTGAAAGATAAGGAATAATATAAATGAAATACATATCGATACATTACGACAATATTCATGAAATCACTGCTGCTCTTAACAAAGATCAAAAAGTAATAAAACAACTTATTTCTAATTATAATCTCTCTCTCTCTCTCTCTCTCTCTCTCTCTCTCTCTCTCTCTCTCTCTCTCTCTCTCTCTCTCTCTAACAAAGTGAGCAAGACGATCGCTTCGGAAACATAAAGAGAATGTAGTCTTCCTGTGGTGCTGACCTGAGAGAGAGAGAGAGAGAGAGAGAGAGAGAGAGAGAGAGAGAGAGAGAGAGAGAGAGAGAGAGAGAGAGAGAGAGAGAGAGAGAGAGAGAGAGAGAGAGAGAGAGAGAGAGAGAGAGAGAGAGAGAGAGAGAGAGAGAGAGAGAGAGAGAGAGATAGCAGCTCCATCTCTCGTCCTCAGATCTCAAAGTGCATCTCAACAACGTGATACTCTTTCATCCTTTGGTAAGTATAAAGAAATATATATAGCAACACTGATTTTATGAACAACCTCTCTCTCTCTCTCTCTCTCTCTCTCTCTCTCTCTCTCTCTCTCTCTCTCTCTCTCTTTTTTCATAGGTATGTTGCATTCACCTTTTTTTCTCGTCTCCAGATTTCCTCCTACTCTTTCTCCTCCTACTCTTTCTCCTCCTACTCTTTCTCCTCCTCCTCCTCCTCCTTCTCCTCCACCTCCTCCTCCTCCTCCTCCTCCTCCTCCTCCTCCTCCTCCTCCTCCTCCTCCTCCTCCACCTCCTCCTTCTCCTCTTCCTCCTCCTCCTCTTCTATGACTGCCTCCCACGCCATCGTACATCTTAAACTTCACCCACTATTCACTTAGTCTCTCTCTCTCTCTCTCTCTCTCTCTCTCTCTCTCTCTCTCTCTCTCTCTCTCTCTCTCTCTGTCTCTTTCACACACACAAAAATCCAATAGAAATGTATCACACGTCGGCATCTTTTGTGTCCTGCTGAAATGCTCCCTTTTTTCAAGTTTATTTGTTTGTCTGTGTTTATTTACTTCATGTTTTGCTATTTTTTATCTTCTTTTCCAGCTGGTTTCTATTGTTATTTATATTTGTCTGCACGTAACGTATTTATGTCAACGTTATTTCAGTTTTGTTTAGGGTTATTTTTGTCTACTATCCATTTTTTTTCCACATTTTCTCACATTCGTAACTTCATTTTGCCATTATCACATCATATTACATTAATTATACTAAGACATATTTTCATGATTGATGAATGTTCTTTGCTTCCTCGGAAAAAAAAAAAGAATAAATGATAGTTAAAAAATAAGTAATTAAATGATTGCTATAAAAAAAAGAATAAAAAAAAGTGTTGTGCATCTCTTTACTTTTTATGTAAATGCTCTCTGGCGGCGTGTCGAAAGCTACCGAGTGCTGCAATGGATCTATAATGGCGTGAACAGCGGCCCTGCTTCGCTTTTATTATTATCTTTTTCCTTGCTTTCTGCTCGTCTATCTGTTTCATTATCCATTCATGTCATTCCGTCCATGCAAGTTTGTTTTCATTATTGTCTGTCTCTCTATCTAATCCACTGTTTACATGTCTCATTCCGGCTGTCCATGTGTGTGTGTGTGTTTACTGTCTTTCTGTCTATTCCAGTATTTACATGTCTCACTCTTTCCTTTTCTGTGTGTTTAGTCTCTATGTGTGTTTTTTTTTTTTTTTTATGCACAAAGGCTAACCAATAAGAACGTCAAAAATCCACTTACTTGCCTCTTCCCAAAAATAAATCATAAAAAAAGAAAGACGAAGAGAATTTATATGTATTTGTTTGTTAGTGTGTGTGTTTGTCTCTGGTTTGTTGCATGTTTTCCTGTCTTATTTTTTACTTATCTTGCTGTCTGTGTCTGTCTATATGTCCTTGTGTCTGCCTCTCGATGTATGTGTGTGAATATGAATCGGTCTATGCGGATCTCTCTCTCTCTCTCTCTCTCTCTCTCTCTCTCTCTCTCTCTCTCTCTCTCTCTCTCTCTCTCTCTCTCTCTCTCTCTCTCTCTCTCTCTGTGTGTGTGTGTGTGTGTGTGTGTGTGTGTGTGTGTGTGTGTGTGTGTGTGTGTGTGTGTGTGTGTGTGTGTGTGTGTGTGTGTGTGTGTGTGTGTGTGTGTGTGTGTGTGTGTGTGTGTGTGTGTGTGTGTATACTGTTCTTTATTCTCTCTTAATAACACTTTCGCACGATGCTCTCTGTAATATCCCTTCATTTAATGCAGTGTTAATTAATGATATATTTTTACGCGATGAATTACGAACAGGAAAATAAAACACACCTATACGGTCAAGGCCAAGCGAATTTTTCCTCACATTTTTCCCTTGCATTTTTTATTTTTTATTAAGAGATTCGTTTCATACATTAGCTTTGTATTACTCTTCATTAAGGCATATGCACGAAATTATTGGACGTGACGATAAGCTTAGGTCTGTCTGTCTGTGTGTGTGTGTATGTGTGTGTGAATAGGGACTCTCATTTTTCATGATTATACTTTTAGTTATATGTTTCCATTCCACACACACACACACACACACACACACACACACACACACACACACACACACACACACACACACACGAACCGATACAGTCAATTTCATTTGTTTTTAGTATTCGTATTTTATGCATAAGCCTCTTGCATTCATTTTCATTATGCATCACAAACAGTAAATAATAAAACATGGCAGTCAAAACACGGCCATTCAGCTGTTCTATTTCTCTATATATGTGTATTTTTATCAACCCTCTATTTATTTATTTACAGTTATTTTTTTTCTGTGTGCAGTTTGTGCTTCATGTTCCCTTTTTTTTTCATCATTTATTTTCATCATTAATTATGCACGAGAAAACAAAGCAGCACGTCAGAACAATTAAACATTCTTTTTTACGTCAAACTTACTTCCGTGATGAATTATTACAAACGATAAACCCGGCTTCTCGTTAATGATGGAATAACAAAACGCGCCGATAACATCCAGTGCCATGATGCATACATTTAGTTATTTCCTACATAAATAACGCCAACGGAATAATGAAAGATGATTTACGCCAAGCTTTCATTCATCTGTTGTACATTGTGGAGTTCCAAAAAAGGATGCAGCGACCATGTAAAGCTTTCAGACTCACCGTTGCGACGTGATCCTCTCCCTTTACTCTCCCTTTACTCTCCCATGTCTCACTAGATCGTGTAGTTTATCACAAAAGCCTCGTTCAGGTCATTAGATATGCCGTTTGTTCTTCCTTTGAGTTCCTTTGTGTGCTTTGTGTCACCTGGCCGCCGCTACAGCTACCTCGGTGTAATGATCCTATGTGAAGTGCTAATTACCCTCCTGATTACCTGTACAAAGCCGGGATTCTCACAGGTACGGAATTGAAACATCACAGAGGTGTTCCTGCTATCTCCATGTGGCAGGTGTTGTTCAATGAGTAACACTGTCGTCTATCGGCAGGTATTTCTAATCAGTATATATATATATATATATATATATATATATATATATATATATATATATATATATATATATATATATATATATATATATATATATATATATATATATATATATATATATATATATATATATATATATATTATATATTTTTTTTTTTCATTGGCAACTAAAGTGGAGATTTTGTATTGTAATGTTATACACAGTTCGTAATTTTTGTGACTGATACTCTGTTATTATCATGGTTTACATCCTTAAACATTTTGGCGTCTTATCTCTAGTACTTTTAACATGTTATGGTCAAAGATATTTTTTTTTATACTTTCAGTGATAATTTAACATACATATTGTACCATCACTGGGAAAACACCGATGAGAATGCAACAAATACTTTATCTGGTCCTTAAAAACCGTTTTCATGAGAGCCTGAAGCCTTTAAGAATATGGTCCCACATTCTGTGCACTCCATTTAGGGTACTGTGTACTGAACTAAAGAAGCAGCTCACGTACAGTGACGAGGACTTATGACGGTAACTGAAAGATTAACGTAAAAGTTTTCAGAAAGAAGTACTGGCACTGACATCACTCCATGACATAACATTACACATAACCGTGACAAAGTACCCCTGAACACTCTTTATAACGCCACTGGGGACACCTGGAGGTACTGCGTGTCTAATTTTGCAGTCCACGCTGTAGACAAAGCGATAAAACAGCGGCAGAGTCAGCTAAACTTCTCAATTACTTCCCTGTGTGCTTTACAAGAGGAATAATGAATCGTAATGACGACTTGCCTTCTCATTAATCTTAGTTACTGCACATTATCATGACAAGGACTCGCATTCAACCCTTTCATTATCCGCCACTCAATGTCCTCAATAAAAACAAAGAAAACGTAGTGATACAACCCAACTAAGCTACTATCCTTTATCTACTCGTTGTTCTTTTTTTTCCTTCACTAAGCTGAGTAGATTAGATAAGATAAACCACAAAAACAGACTCGAATTCAACTCTTTCATTATCCATCATAGAAACAACAACGAAGAAAGAACTGAAATGCTCTGTACTATCTATATCAAATGGCTTACCTATTAGTTACTTATTCATTTCTTTATTGCTGCGATGATAAGATTAGGTAAGACTGACTCACAAATTGACAAAACAAAAAAATACTAATAATTAACCTCTTTTCCAATCCACCACAAACAAAAGCAAAGAAAACAGATACATTCCAGCTAGAGCAAACATTTCCATTAGCTCTTCTTCGTTCAGTGTTTACTTTACATTAGATTGACCACAACCGGACAAAGCATAACATTACACAAGAAGGAACAACCACGGTCAGTATATCACAGCAGTAACTTTCAAGGCAAGCCATAAATCAACATGGTGACAGTCATCGCTGAAAATAACAATGGAATAATAGCGATTCTTTATTGCCTTTAATGAAAATGTGTCTCGTGCTTATCTAAGTGTAGAATAGAATAAATATTCCACATGCATCAACGTAATACAAATTCTGTTCAAGTGGGAGGATATTACTGTTATTATTTTTTTTTATCAGTAGTAGTAGTAGTAGTAGTAGTAGTAGTAGTAACGGTAGCACTATTTCTATTATTTTTCAGTCAATAAAACACACACACACACACACACACACACACACACACACACACACACACAATCACAGTTATAAACGTACCACTAAGCAAAACCGCTATTCATATTCACACTCATCTTCATTAAACACCAATCACACATTGAAAACAACACACACACACACACACACACACACAAGCACCACAAAAGCAACACAAAGCAACGCCATGCACCGTCACAAGTCGAGTGTTGCTGTTGGGTTTTTATTTGTATTTAGATCCCCGTGGTTCGGCAGACTCGCTGATCTCTGTAGAATTTATGTATTGAAAAACCATCGTGGTCTCTCTCTTGTCTTGCTCCCTTGTTTTGCTCCCTGTTCCAAAAGGCGTGTCCGTCTCTCTCTCTCTCTCTCTCTCTCTCTCTCTCTCTCTCTCTCTCTCTCTCTCTCTCTCTCTCTCTCTCTCTCTCTCTCTCATAACGGTAAAATCAAACGTGAGAGAATGGAATGCACTTTACAATTCTATCCTGGTACACAAAGGTCTCTCTCTCTCTCTCTCTCTCTCTCTCTCTCTCTCTCTCTCTCTCTCTCTCTCTCTCTCTCTCTCTCTCTCTCTATCTATGTATCTATCTCAGGGGGCAGAGTACAAAGGGAGAAAGGAATAGGGTTATGGTGGTCTTTCCTTCCCCATACTGAGTGAGGATACAATAGTGTGAGATGAATGAATAAATGAATGAATAAATAAGAACATGAATAGCAGCGATGGAGAGGGGAGGGCAAAGGATAACGATGAATAGCGAAAAATTCCGAAAGTATGTGAAAATCTCCCCATTTTTATTTATTTATTTATTTTTTAGTTGTGATTAAAACGAGAGAAAAGTTCTGCGAATGACAGGACGAAATATTATAATAATGATATCGGAACAGAGAGAGAGAGAGAGAGAGAGAGAGAGAGAGAGAGAGAGAGAGAGAGAGAGAGAGAGAGAGAGAGAGAGAGAGAGAGAGAGAGAGAGAGAGAGAGAGAGAGAGAGAGAGAAATAGCTTATCTTATTTCCATATCCTTAATGTAATTACTTTTCTCACTGAATACACACACACACACACACACACACAAAGTAAAAACACGAAGTTACGAGTGGAAAGCATTTTTATTCACCACATAACGATGATGATGATGATGATGATGATGGTGATGATGATATTAATGATGGCGACGATGATGGCGTGATGAGGGGAATGAGGAGAGTGAAGAGAGTCAATCAGCATCACTTAATCCTTTCAATCAGCAAAATAAATAAAATGGAGGCTTATACTTTGTACTTCAGATATTAATTTCAAGTTAAAAGCACGATGAAAGAGAGTGATCATTTCCCCCTTCCTCTGCTACTATTCCAATGATATCACTGTCTGAGTTGTTAGGATCATTGTCAACGACTTAACGTTATATCAAGAATCGTAACTTAATGACACCTTATCAACTTACATTTCCCATAGTATATAATTTCAGTACTCTTAGTTATTGAATTTTATCGTCACCTCTTCTTATATCACTTACCATTTCTTACG
>NC_087173.1:5147985-5180485 GCF_035594125.1 Scylla paramamosain
CTCTCTCTCTCTCTCTCTCTCTCTCTCTCTCTCTCTCTCTCTCTCTCTCTCTCTCTCTCTCTCTGTCTTTAATCCCTGAATGCACGCGAGAGAGAGAGAGAGAGAGAGAGAGAGAGAGAGAGAGAGAGAGAGAGAGAGAGAGAGAGAGAGAGAGAGAGAGAACAGATCGTATCACGTATCGTCGTGTAACACTCCTCACCTGAGTCCTAATTAGCCATGATTACCTGTGAATTACCTGAACCGCACTTTCTCTCTCTCTCTCTCTCTCTCCCTCCTTGCACACTCAATCTTTTTCGCTCTCCATTCGCTCAAGTGTAACGTTCAGGGAGAAATACTAGCCCACACACACACACACACACACACGCTCTCTCTCTCTCTCTCTCTCTCTCTCTCTCTCTCTCTCTCTCTCTCTCTCTCTCTCTCTCTCTCTCTCTCTGTTTTTGCTTCTTTTCTGTGTTAGCTTTCACTCCTGCCTGTCCGACTGCCTACCTGCTTCCTCCCACTCCTCCTCCTCCTCCTCCTCCTCCTCCTCCTCCTCCTCCTCCTCCTGTCCTGTTCCTTCTGTTCCTCGAATTGTTTCCATCTCAGACATTATCTCTCTCTCTCTCTCTCTCTCTCTCTCTCTCTCTCTCTCTCTCTCTCTCTCTCTCTCTCTCTGTTGTTCTAGCTTTTCATATTTGAACTTTTCTGATGAAAAGTTTTGATCACAAAGTTCTCTTCTTGTTGATTCAGTGATGAACGATAAGTGTTGGTTAGTGAACGGAATGATGTGAACCCAAGAAAAGTCACGTAGCTTTATTAATAATCTTCCAGTTTGAGTTTTTATATAATTACTGTTATGATTATTATTATTTTTTTTTACATTTAATCTTTCTTTTATTCTCATGTCTATTGTTAAAAATAATGTTGGTAAGCAGACTAGCAAAGAGGTGATTATTCTCTCTCTCTCTCTCTCTCTCTCTCTCTCTCTCTCTCTCTCTCTCTCTCTCTCTCACCAACGAACGAAAGAACGAGAAGATTATGCGTTCGTTCGTCTGTGTATCAACTTCCCACCGTTCTCGCTCTCTCTCTCTCTCTCTCTCTCTCTCTCTCTCTCTCTCTCTCTCTCTCTCTCTGCTAACGATGTAATGATGAGTATAATTGGTGATCCTGAAGCTCATAAATATTGGTGTTCGTGCGGATGGATTTATATAATTGAATTAATGATCATGTAATGGATATATTTCCGACCACACACACACACACACACACACACACACACACACACACATACATCCATATAAAAACCGTACATAATCTTCAAGAGTAATCATTAACATTGCATATATATTTTGAAAGTTACAACGCATCTCTATATCTTTAAAAGTCATCATCAGACCTTACTTATATTCAGAATTAACGATTACCGGGAAAGCGTTTAATTGTTACAAGCAATTGGCTATATATGTAATCTAACAGTCTTTTACGCGTGCGCAGAAATATTCATCAACAATAACCCAATTCTCCAAAGCCTATCTGTGCTTACTTACCCTAATCCATATCCTCAATTATCCCAAAGCGAAGTTTGTGGGGATTCCCTTGAAGCTCGGTCACGCAATTTCTCAATAAAATAGATAACAGCAGGCTTTGAGCGCGTGCGTACCTACACCTCAACACGTCCTGAGGCGCACTGCTGGGCTGGCGTGAGGAGCGGGGCCCATCACGTGATCCGCGCCTCGCCACCTACGCTTGATTGGCGATGGTCATAATTTTGCATCAGACCTTTTCTTCGTATCTTTCTTCGCTCTTCTATGAAAATTGTCGGCTAAAGCATTGGATTTTATAATGAGCAAGTGTATTTTAGGTGCTGAGTGTTACAATGCATGGTAAAACTAGGTGTAATTGTTGCTTAATTGTTGTTTTTTAAGCCCCGCCAAATACTTTCACACTTCTCCGACACAAGTGAAGTCATTTAAAGGTACCTGATGTTTAAATGTCCCACAATTAAAATTATTTAAAACACAACAAAGCTTAATGTATACAAAATACAGACAAATAAACTGATATTAGTTGAATATAAGATAACAGATATCTTTGAAAGTTACGGTAGGAATGCGAACAAATGGAAAAACAGATAAGCTAACCAGTCTCTCTCTCTCTCTCTCTCTCTCTCTCTCTCTCTCTCTGATATGAGCATGACGGATTCTTTACCCAAACCTTTATTGAATTCCAAGTATCGTCGTCGCTTGCTTCAGGCTGCCAGTTCGCCTTTAAAAAAGTATAAGAAAGGATAAGAAATAATAAGCCTTTGTGTTTGCCGCGTGTTCGCCAGCTGGAAACTGTTCGGGAATCTCTCTGTAATGTTCGCACAGACTCGCCTCGTCTCTCATATGGTGAATGTTTTGGTGTTGTGGGTACAAAGAGGTTTTTATTCTACGTTTCTAGTACTTATAGTTAGTGGTGTTTCGTCTCTCTCTCTCTCTCTCTCTCTCTCTCTCTCTCTCTCTCTCTCTCTCTCTGATTAAAAAAAAGTAGAAATAACAACGTGGTGAAAGGGAATGGGGAGGAAGGAGGAGCAGGCAAAACAGAATGGGGAAGAGGAGGAAGTAACAGTGGAAGAAAAATGGTAACAAAACAACAAAGTTATCATCTGTTATTGACATTTTCCTTTCGCTACCACCACCACCACCACCACTACTACTGCTACTACAGCGAAGGACGGAAAGAGAGAAGGAAGGAAAGAAAAGGAAGGGAAAGAGGGAAAGACTCAATAACCAGGGATGTGTTCTTTGGTTCGCAAGTTTGTAAAGTTTCCTCTCTCTCTCTCTCTCTCTCTCTCTCTCTCTCTCTCTCTCTCTCTCTCTCTCTCTCTCTCGTAAAGAAACTTCTGAGCGCCTCAAACTCAAATGCAATTAAATGTGAAAATTCGAACATGAAGGTGAATTTAACAGAAACAATACGCTTTGCCTCCGCAATCAGCTCCGTATCCTTATCCTGAGAGAGAGAGAGAGAGAGAGAGAGAGAGAGAGAGAGAGAGAGAGAGAGAGAGAGAGAGAGAGAGAGAGAGAGAGCACGGCGATTTTTTTTAGTCTGTCGCCCCAAAATCAGTTTTAAAATATATTTGTAAAGACTTTCGGCTCAGCGGTTTTAAATCCGAAATTTTGATTGTTTCCATAAGAGAGAGAGAGAGAGAGAGAGAGAGAGAGAGAGAGAGAGAGAGAGAGAGAGAGCCACCCACCTTGTTATCTGTGACGTCATTGGCTGTCAGTACCGAGTTAATGAGGTGGGCGTGCTGAGTCAGGAGCGCACGCCGTATTAATAAAGGATATGCCATTGAAAAGTTGAAGCTTCTGTTGGCATTCACACCGTGCATGCATAAACACGATTACAGGCTGAATATCAATGGAAATTCTCTCTCTCTCTCTCTCTCTCTCTCTCTCTCTCTCTCTCTCTCTCTCTCTCTCTCTCTCTCTGATGAAAATAGTTCAATATCGCAATACTGTGTTTCGTTCGATTAAGCAATGTGCAAGCTCTGAAAGGCGGAAAAAAACACCTCCAGCGATATGACATCACGAATCATGGCCAACTCTGAGGCAACACAGTGACATGATGCATCGAAGTTCATCTGACCTTATTCTCGCCGGTACAGTACACTGGTATTGTGAAAACGTTTGTGTCAATTATGAAACGTCTATTAATCACTATAAGACCAATCTCCTAACCGTGCCGCGCTTATATGCAATTAGTGACGGATTTATGTAGACAAAATCTTTCCCTGTACTTGATTAATTAATTTTACGCATATGTTAATTAGTAATTATTCCTATTCTCAAAAGACGTGGTTCTAATTTTTTTTTTTCTACATCAGCTAATTATTCTGCTAAGGCTCCTCTCTCATGCGCTTTTTATTTGTTATTTTATTCATTTCACACGTTTTAGCGGTCAATGAAGTCTAAGTAAACCGTTCACAGTATATTCGCGTCACGGATTCTCTTGCGGCACACACTCGCTAGTCGTCATTACTGCTAAACCGTCTGGCGGCAAGTGTTCTGGAGTACTGTGGAAGTCTATGGAGTACTTCAGACGCACGGTGCTTTCTCCGTGATGCAGCCAGTGGTTCATTCACGCAAAGGAGAGTTTTGTGGTGTTCACTCCCTACTTGTCATCTTTCAACACCATTGAATATTCAAACAAGTTAAGCATAGAAAATGGAGTAAGGCAACTATGATAGAAAACATGATAGGGCAGTGAAGAGTAACTGAAATATCTTCTTCATAAATGCATTTTTCTTTAGGTTCTGTGCACTGATATAATAAGCCATACGGGAAAATACCACCAGTTTGAAGACATTCCTCCTTGCCACCCTCACGCACTGCGATTTTACACTATGAAGAAAAAAAATCTATGAAGCAAACCTGATCTCAGTGAGGAACCACAAGCAGCACATTACCTGGTATAAAAAGGACATTATTATTATTATGTTGAGATGAACACTTTACTTACTTGATCACTGGCGAAGTATATAAGCGTAACAGTAACACTGGGCGGCCACACCGGAGACAAATGGAGGAAGAAGACTGAGGAGGTGGCAGGTCTGTGGATGAGCACCTGACAAAATTGGCGCGATTTTCTGAATGACGTCACGAAGAGGGAGGAGAGAAAGTAGTTCCCCGTAAGTGTATATTGTTATTTTCACGTCATTTGCACAACTGTCACCTACTCAGGATGAACATGGGTGATCAGAATAATGTAAAAAAGAAGAAGAAAAAAAAAGATAGAAAAAAAGAAAAAAAAAACAATAATACAGAATTTCGTCATATTTCAATTTAGTTAAGTTACTCCTCGTCACACAGGCGGAAGGAGAATGGTGCCTCAGTATTTGCATAGGCTTAAAAAAAAAAAAAAAAAACGGAACACCAGTTCTTTACATAAAATAGCCACCTCACGCAGCACACACTGCAATACACTGCGGGTTTGTATGATTATGAGAATGCCACGTCCTTCATAAGAGTAGCAGCCGACGAATTCAAGGAAAAAAATAAGTTGTGAAATATAAAACTCTGTCAAGACGGGAGGTGTGTTCCTGTGTTTTATAAGGAGCAGTGTGTGTGTGTGTGTGTGTGTGTGTGGTGACTATTATTTGAGGACGTCTGTGATCTTCCCCATCTGGCAGTAAGTGACATTGGTAATAAGGAACACACGCCTGCTAACTCGTCCCTGAAGGAATGCGATGAGAAAGATTTTCTTATGCAAGTTCTTTTCATGTTTGAACAGCAAGAAGACAGTGATGGTGTCGCCCTCATAGTAAGGCTTGCTTCACACGAGCGGTTCCTCCCGCAAGGCAAAACCATACAGTTTAGTGATCGGTGAGTCTAATGAGGCCATTCTCAGTGTGCCCTTGCAGCCAGATTCCCGTGTGGTAGAGATTCTCGCGCCGATTGCATTGCTAAACGTGTGGCGGGGAGCGTTCTAGAATACCGTAGAAGTCTGTGGAATACGTCAGAGATAGGGTGGTGGTGTCCCTGCTGTTATTTTACCGTATATTTTCCAGCAGGCGAACCGTAAAGGAAAATATTGACTGTTTTAGGGGAAAAAGTGAAATGTTGAGGTTTTGCACAGTTATTTGGTGTGTTTTCTTTCTTTCTTTTTAAGAGGGATGATAATTACCTATTACGTATCCTAGAATTTACTAGTATTGTAGCGGGTAAACCTTATAACCCATCATACTACAGTCACAGTAATGTGTGAACAGTCCGAGAGAGTACCAGCACTACACTCAGCGGTCAACAGTTCCTCCCTCTGCCGTACAAACTCTAGTCACAGACTCACTGAAACTTTCTAATATAGTTTGAGTTTGATTATTCGGATAATCACAAGCTATTTTATGATGAAGTTCATGATTCACAACTCATCAGCTTCTGATTACGTCAGAAACGGTTTCTAAAGAAATGGCAAACATTCGTAAATAGGAGGCAATCATGAGCGGCGGCGTGGGGCACGGAGCGCCGCCCCTCCTAGTCCTTGCTGACCGCTGCCCAGCTTAGGGCTGGCTGAACAGTGGGGTGACAAACATTCATTCTCGTGCTAATTTAAACAGTAACTTTCTTGTCCTTTCCCGACCTTATTACTAGCCTACTTTCTTCCATTCTCTCGCAAATACCTTTACATACACCTAAAACGTAAATATAAAGTGGAGGAGAAATGGCCCTGTTCTTAAGGGGAGGTCCAGGGGGTCGAAGTCCCCCGGTTACCATTCTTATCTAGGAATATAAAAACACTTCCATAATTTTGAAAAGTCTTTAGAAGTAGCCATCTTTCAAACTTCTTGTCTTCTTGCAGTTGAGTGTAGAGAAATATTTCCATGGGCTTACATGTTAATAGCAACTGTGACGTGGACTGAAGGAACGTAACCTGCTTCGTATTATATGTAAACTATTCTTTATTGTATATATATATATATATATATATATATATATATATATATATATATATATATATATATATATATATATATATATATATATATATATATATATATATATATATATATATATATATATATATATATATATATATATATATATATATATATATATATATATATATATATATATATATATATATATATATATATATATATATATATATATATATATATATATATATATATATATATATATATATATATATATATATATATATATATATATATATATATATATATATATATATATATATATATATATATATATATATATATATATATATATATATATATATATATATATATATATATATATATATATATATATATATAACTCCATTTTACTGTGACATCCAATTTATTGTATTTGCACAACTTGCCTTGGATGCATGTAACATCCCCTGTATTACATGTTGCGTAACTTCCTGGTGTAAAATAAATCAACAATCGGTGAGAGCATCGTCCAGTAGTGTGCTGTTCCATGTTCGCGTGCTCTTGGGTGGCAAAATTACTGCGTCAGAGTCCGTGAAACTGAGAACAGCACCGGAAGGGCCTGACTGTGTCGGGAGGGGTGGTGTTATTAGCGGGATTATTCTCGTGTAAACATTGTGGTGAGTTTGACATGAATATCCGAGGCTCTGACAGGAAAACTTCTGACAAAAAGCGTAGACGTGAAAGCTCAATCGCCCCGTCACGAGATGCTTTACCCGCCACTTGTCTGTAGCGGCGAAAGGGAGATCATTACCGAAAGCCGCACGCCAGGAAGCCATCAGCCAGTGAGGGAAGAGAACATTGCGTCACGTGAAGGCAAATAGACGCAGGGGAAGCGAGGAAGGGAGTGCAGTGTGATATTATTCCATCAGGGCAATAATAATGGAAACGCGGCGGGGTGGCGGGAGAAACTTGCAGCTGTGCCCTTGAAACTTGACTGCCATGGTGGAGAAACATTGCTACCGGCGCGACGTTCTCTCTCTCTCTCTCTCTCTCTCTCTCTCTCTCTCTCTCTCTCTCTCTCTCTCTCTCTCTCTCTCTCCTAATTTGATTTTCTGCCCAGTTTCTCATCACAAAATACGATGATATAGAAGTCGTAACTATGGATTTGTAAGGCGTGTGTGTCTGTGTGTGTGTGTGTGTGTGTGTGGGTGCGGGAGGGTGGGTGTGTATAAGTGTGTGTGTTGGTGTTCATGAGTTATAATAAGGGAAACACAATAATGAGAGCTAATCTACTCTCTCTCTCTCTCTCTCTCTCTCTCTCTCTCTCTCTCTCTCTCTCTCTCTCTCTCTCTCTCTTTCAGTTCAAGCAGTACTACGCCACAATTTATATGACACCGAAGCAAGTCTTTTGTCAGAACGAGGCACATATTTTATTCCTTTTTTTTTGTTGAGAGTGGAAAGGAGGGCAAGGGTATAAAACTATAGCATAAAAACCAGCATGTTATCGTGGATTCCGGAGATTTTACGTACGGTATTCGTCTTTCACCGCACCATTCTCACGCTCATGGTACGGCGACACACACACACACACACACACACATACACACACACACACACACACTGGCACTGTTACTACTGCTACTACTACCTCTGCTACCATTATCAACACCATTACTGCCACTTGTAAGCTTTTAATGTCCCTCTTTTCTTATTGCATAATTGATTGTTTAACTGGCTAACTGGTTCATTGACTGATTGACGTAAGAAGTCTCAACAACGAAGCCAATTTAGCGCTGGAGTGAAAATAAAGGTGTAACTGTAATAATTCACAGCTGACGTCATAAATGTACAAAAAAAGGAAAAAAAATCCTTTAGTTAATATGAGATAAGAGTACTTCAGAATTACTTAGGTATTTATAGTTGGTTACATAAGTCTTACCGTATACATAAAGCGGTCATAGAGATACATAAAAAATAGAAGGAACTATAGAGTCGAGGTACAAAAGCTACACGCAATCAGGATAACGTAGGTCTTACAATATTCATGTGGCCACAGAATAAAGACCTGGGTACAAAAAAAAAAAAAAATCATGAAAGCCTTAGGTCGAACAGTTAACAGGATACAAAACTACAAAAAAAATAAAATAAACACGCATACCCAATAGAAAAAAAAAATCTTACAGTAACTATACAGAGGTCAGCTAGATGAAGACTCCCTGGTCGAGGTCGTGTATACAGTCAGTAACGTAAAGCAATACACTTCAACACACACTGTAGGGTCAAGGTCAGTGAGATCAGTAAGCTGTTCTGTCACGTGATCCCTTTGTGTCGGTGACTCGCATGGCCTGATAAGAATGAGTCAAGGGGTGAGCAGAAGCAGGAGGAGGAGGAGGAGCAGGAGCAGGAAAAAGCAGAAAGAAAAGAGTAGAGAGCTAGGAGTAAGAGGAGCAGCAAGAAAAAAGAAGGAGGAGGAAAAGAAGGACCATGAAAAGCCGAAGGGGAAGAGAAGAGAGAAAGGAGGATAGCAAAGATGGAGATAATAGGAAATATGAGGACGAGGAAGGTACATAAAGAGAACACGAGAAGGACGTGGGAGGTAAAAATGATTAAAAGGGGAGAAGGAGAAGCATAGAAGAGAGAAAACTGGGGAGAATGAGGAGAAGGAGAGAGGAGAAGCAAGGAGATGGTACATAGAGGGAAAGGAGAAGGAGGTTGAAGGTAAAATTGATTAAAAGACGAGGAGGAGAAACAGATAAGAATAGAGAGAGAAAGCAAGAAGAGGAAGGTAGCAAGAATGAAGGAATATGAGAGGAAGAGGAAACAGGAGAAGCACGTAGGCAGTACAAAGTGGAGAAGAAGGAAGAGGAGGAGAGAGATAAAACAAATACTGAAAGAGGAGAAGGCAGAGGAGAGCAGAGAGAGAAGGGAAGGAAAAAATATGCAAAGGAGGGAGAACTGAGAGGCAAGGAGAAGACGCAGAGAGGAAGGAGGTTAAAGATGATGAAAGTAACATCAGTGAGAAAGAAGAGGAATTCAAAAGAGTAGAGAATAGAATAATGAAAAGAAAGTAAAGAAAAATAAAAAGTAGCTGATAAACAAAGAGAAAGCACAGAGGAGGAGGAGAAGGAAGGCTAAAAATATTAAAAGAGAAGCACTAAGGGAAGGAGAAGGAGGAATAAGAGAGAGAAAGAAGAAGAGGAGGATAGAGAGAGAGGGAGGGAGGGAGGGAGGAAGAGGCGATACCCGATGGAGAGAGAGAATTTACTGTTGGATAATTTGGTTTATGTTGTGAGTTATCTTCGAAGCGAACGACGGTATTGAAGAACACCAGATGGTTGAGCCCGGGAGGAGGAGGAAGAGGAGAAGGAAGAGGAGGAGGAGGGAGGGGAATAATGATTAGATAGAGTAAGAAGAGAGAGAGGGAGGGGTTAGGAGGATGTAAAATGAATAAAAAGGAAAGGGTTGAATGGGATAATGGTAAGATAGTGTGAGATGATGAAGTTTTAAATGAATAATGAGTGATCAAGGTGAAAAGAGCAAGGATGAGAGAGAGAGAGAGAGAGAGAGAGAGAGAGAGAGAGAGAGAGAGAGAGAGAGAAATAACCGAGTCTGATGGAATATGCAAGACAAAAATTGCTCAAAAAAGACAAATGACACATTCTCTCTCTCTCTCTCTCTCTCTCTCTCTCTCTCTCTCTCTCTCTCTCTCTCTCTCTCTCTCTCTCTCTCTCTCTCTCTCTCTCTCTCTCTCTCTCTCTCTCTCTCTCTCTCTCTCTCTCTCTCTACGAGTGTTTGAACCTCAGTAATGTGTATTTGTTCTGGTTTCTGCCAAACAGTTCCGACTCGCGTGCAATCATAGGACTATTTCTCTCTCTCTCTCTCTCTCTCTCTCTCTCTCTCTCTCTCTCTCTCTCTCTCTCTCTCTCTCTCTCTCTCTCACTGTGGAGGTCAAAGTCAACGATAAACGATTGCACGTAGAGAGAGAGAGAGAGAGAGAGAGAGAGAGAGAGAGAGAGAGAGAGAGAGAGAGAGGGAGGGAGGGAGAGAGTAAATAATTCTTCGAGGCGTGTGTCAGTTTAGTGAAGAAGCCGAGGTGAAAAAAAAAAAAAAAAAGGCACGGGAAAAAATACATGTATAAACTGAAAGAAATGAAAAGAAAACTGGATAATAAACGTGAATAAGGACAATGACTATGAAACGAATAAAGAGAGGAAAAAAAAATTAGTCTTTCCCGTTGAATTTGAAATATGTTTATGTAAATTTATGCATTGGAATAGACACATAATGAATAGCAATGAATGAAAATGATATGGAGTCAGTGTCTTCTTTGTTTTGTCCGATGAATTATGAGACTCAACGGAACATTCAGCACTGCCAGTAAAAACAAAGAGGTGTCCAGGGGGTTTCGATCGCTCCCAGAAATGTTCGTCAGGTGTGGTGAAGATACTTGAAGGGTTACAACGGCATATATAAAGAAATAAGTAGTGATAAAAAATAACAAACCAACATGCGGTAGTGATATAATATGTTAATTGTTCTCTGTACATTACAAAACAGCAGGTGACAATTATTAGTATTAAATGGGGGTATTATTAGTTACTCAGTCATTTAGTCAGTGTATGAGTGAATTAGTCAGTCACCCACTCAGTCATCTTGAAATGTTTGTCAGTTGATTAGTCAGCTGGCATGATGCTCAGTCAGTTAGACTATGTATGTCTCAGTTAATCTATCAGTTAGTCAGTTGTTCCGTCTGTTAGCCAGTCCGTCAATCAGTCAGTCAATTTGGAAAGTTTGTCAGTTAATTAGTTTCTCCTTCAGATATTCAATCAGTCAATCTTCTTGTCATTTAATCTGTCAGTTGGCTAATCAGTCCGTCAGTTAATTAAGTATTCACGCCGTCTATCAGTAGTCAACCAGTCACTCGGATTTTTAATTAGTCGGTGAGTTATTTACGCAATCGGTCAGTTCGTCAGTCAATCATTCCTTCAGATAGTGAGTCTTTCAGTCAGTCACATAACCAGTCAGTCCGATAGGCCATAACCTTTTTGTTATGCTTCCTTCACCTCTCATTAGAATCTCTCCAAAATTAATCCAACAACAGCATGAAAAGGAGCAAATTTTATCCTATCAATCATATCACAACAATACAAAAAAAAAAAAGAAAAAAAAATCCAGTTATATATAGAAGTTTGATAGAGGGAATTCCCACAAATTCTATCCCTGGAATACTTAGGGAAATGAAAATAAATATAGAAATCTGGTAAAAGAAATACGTTCCTCAGAAGTTCATTTTTATTTCCCTCTATTGCATATACGTTAAATGAGCTTAGACCTTACTGACATTGACCTGGATATACTGAAAGCTCTCGCACAAATTCCATACAAGAGATGATAAAAAGGAGAGAGGAGGAAATAAATAGATTGATAGTTACCGAAAGAAAAATAAAATAACGTCTCATTTCGTGGTGTGAATTACTCATCCTACCCTCACCCACTACCCATCCTTCATCTATTCCCTCCCTCATCTTTACTCTCCCTGGCCTCATTCCACCATCTATTTTCTCCCTCTTCCTTATTCCCTTCTCCCTCACCCACCTCTCACCTATTCCTCCTCCTGCTCCTCCCTTGTCCTCACCCAATTCTCACTATAACCTCTACCATCTTCATGCCTCCCTCATCTCACCCTCACCCTTTATCCCCTTGGCTTCTTCCCATCCTCATCTATTCCCTCCCTCATCTTTATCTCGACTCCCTCATCCCATTTCCTCCCTCATCCTTTATCCCCAATGACCTCATCCCATCCTTACCTATTCCCTTTAACTCCTACCCATGTTTCCTCCCTCATCTTTACCCTCCTGCCCTCAACCAGACCTTACTTACTCCCTCCCTCACCTATTCCACTGGCCTCATCTCCCTATCACACCTCTCTCCGCGCCCCGTCCTCATCCTCACCTGTATCCCGCACGAGTCCTGCCGCCACTTGCTCCCCGTCCAGCCTCCTCCAATCTCCGCCTTCACCCCTTTCCACCCCGCCCCGCCTCGCCCCGCCCTGCCCCGAAAAACAATGGAGATTAATGGCAAGAATCAGCACGCCTCGAGGGGAACAAATACTTCCATTCTATTAAAGTGAATTGCATCGTAGGAAAAAATAGCGGTCGAGCACGCAAGGGTCACGCGCCTCCCAGCCAATGAAAACCAAGGAAATGAGCGGCAACGGCCAATGAGAACCGAGGGAATGAGCAGCGACGGCCAATCAGCAGCCACCTCCCGAAAGCAAGTGTGGAGGATGGAATGAAATAAGTAAAAGAGAAGTGAAATAAGATAAGAATTAATGAATAGATGTTTTGAGAGGAAAAAATTCACAGGAAGTACATATTAAACTGTCGGTCATTTTATTTATTTATTTATTTTTCATTTATTGTCTTGTGGATGTAAATTCATGTGCTTCTTTGTTTTTTTTGTTTAAGTTATTTTTTGTGTGACTTTTGTCCCTTTAGTTTTTATTTTTTTTCTATTTTTGTCTGTATTGTTGTTGTTGTTGTTGTTGTTGTTGTTGTTGTTGTTGTTCTTACTCTTCTTGTTCTTCTTTTTACCCTTCTTCTTCTTTTTCTTCTTCTTACCCTTCTTCTTCTTCTTCTTCTTCTTCTTCTTCTTCTTCTTCTTCTTCTTCTTCTTCTTCTTCTTCTTCTTCTTCTTCTCCTTCTTTTTTTCTTCTTCTTCTTGTACGTGTTCTTCATGCTCTTGTTCTTGCTTTGGTATTTCTTGTTCGTCTTCTTTTTCTTGCTCTTCCTCATTCTCTCGTTTGGTCAACAACAGAGAGAGAGAGAGAGAGAGAGAGAGAGAGAGAGAGAGAGAGAGAGAGAGAGAGAGAGAGAGACAGCATACACTCGTGGCGATTAGCGTAAGTGACACGATCGATACTCGGAGACACGCACGTTCACCTGTCATTTAGCGGCGCCGCACGACAGGTAATAATATGGCTGCTGAGGTAAGCCAATCAACACTGGCTTACGTGAACGACCCGGCCACGCAACACACACACACACACACACACACACACACACACACACACACACACACACACACACACATTTTTTATTTTTTTTTCCAGTTCCGGAGCTTAACAAAATGTGAAGAAATTTTCAATCTCAAAATTTTTAACCAATAATAAATTTATGTCCCCTGCTTAAATGACTGAGACACATTGTGGGTATGTTTTGTGTTCATAGGAGCGGTGGGAAGACAATAATATTTAACTTTAAAAATATTCAACTTCTAATAGCTTAGAAAAAAGAAAGCGTCACTTTACTGAGTGATATAAACTTTCTATATACATACTTCATTTCTACATTTCATGATTCAAAATTCTGTAGTTTTGAGAGAAATTTGAAGTGGTTTAACCAATCACAGGGAAGCGACAGTTTTCGTCAGGCAGGTGACACATGGAGCTGCAGAATGCATGGAGCAGGACTGGCACAGGGTTAACTAAATACAAGTGTACGCATTATAATTTCTTTATCATTACTTATTTTACTAATTACTAATCTATTAATACAGCAGAACACAGTCGAATACACACACACACACACACACACACACACACACACACACACCTACACACCTCACTTTTGACACGATCCTGGCAATGACGTCACCAGGCTATAGTCTCTCTAATTGGCTCATTATCTGAACCTCCAAATAACTTGCACCACTTGGGAATTTGCGCAGAGGTGATTAGTTTCGACGCCCTCGCTTGCATTTCCTAGTTATCTCCTCACATTCTCGTCCTCGTTTCCTTGTTCTCTTTTAAGGTGATCAATAATTTCAGTACCTTGGGAGTCCTGGAGAAGATGAAGTGTTTACGTGGATGTTACCGTACTTAAATAAGAATATGTCTTATTTCCTACACCATGTATACTGCGCTTTTCCTACACGGCACATCTACAAAATTAGTAGGTTTTAGGCCAATATTCTGAAACACTTTACTTTCCCACCACAACTATTTTCAAAGGCTACAAAGATGGTCGGCCGGATTCTCAAGAGTGTTTCTCCCCTTAATTATGACGAAATGTTAATATGTCACTAGAATCATGAAAGCACCCTTAAAATCTGTACAACTCCAACTAGAACCTTTCGAATGTAATGTAACTGTACCGCAGAAGTGTTTCGGAACATGGTCCTTTGAATGACATATTTCCTACAGAGAGGCGACATGTCTCCCGCACACAGGAGACGTAGGATATATTCTTGGTATTCAGTGTGTGCAATGAAGTAAAAAAAAAGTTCGGTAATCATAGAGAAATAATAGATAGATTTTTAATAATGATCACTATACATTTTTAACATACTGTATTTTTACCTATTTTACTGGACTGTTGAGTATTGAAAGTACCAGAGGTCGAGGGTGACGGGAGAACGGAGGGAAGTAATAAGGTGAAAAATAGCTCGACGGTCATAAAAGATACATTTTTGCATCAGTGCCTGTTTTGAAATTACTTGGAATATGAGAGAGTGCCAGTGGGAAGATGAGAGCGACTGTCAGCAAGGAGTAGTAGTGAGAGTGAAAAGCAGTGCAGCGGTCATAAAAAAAAGTAGTAGATATGTTTTATGATACCAGCATGTATCTTTATCATACGTACTGCAGCATGAGGGAGTATAGTAAAGGGGAGGTAGAGTATGTAGAGGTCAACGAAGAGCTAGGTTAGAGTAATGGAGTGAAAATGCTTAGATGGCCGTAAAAAAAATAAAAATAAATAAATAAAAAATAATAATAATAAATGAATAGAAAAAAAATACGTATTCTTCCAAAGTACACAAGAAAATAACGGAAATTACAAGAAGTCGTCAGGCCTACATTTGACAGTCACTGCATGAAACATACTTATTCATTTCCACGCATCATTCTTATCCATACATTTGTCTATTAACCTCCCTCATGACTCAGCACTAACAACCTGGATTACTGAGTCTATTCCACACCATGCAATAACGATGGATCTGCCTCGTGTATACCAAGAAGCCTCTTACAATTAACTTCTTTTCTTGTGTTCGTAAGAAGAGTAGCTTGAAGGGTGAGGGAGACAGTCAATGGAAAATAATAATAAACTGGAATATAGTATGACTGCGATAAGAATTTTGATATTTTCTGGAATTTTCTCTTTTCTTATGTTCTTACGACATCAAGGAGAGCAACTGGCAGTAATAGAAGAAAATATTAATAATGATAGTGATAATCATAAAAAAAAAAAAAACATATTTCAATTATACTTATGATACCAATACTATGAAAAAAACTAGTAATGTAAGAAAAAACACTGGAGAATGAGGGAGTGAGCATTAACGCACCGATCATAAAGAAACAGAATGCAGTATCAATAACGTGAATAACAGTAGCAGAATAAGATACCACGATACTCGAGAAACAGATAAATTTGAACAAGGGCGCACGTGTATTAATATCCGATACAATTTAAAGAGGAGAACTGGATGGCACTTATATACAGTACAGATATAAACTTCACCAGCAATATTTATACATACTTTTGTCTTGCAGTGCGTGGGAGAGGAGGTGGGAGGGAACAGGAGGCGAGGGGTGCATTAACTGTAGTAAAAATAGATAAATAGTTGCGGGGGATGCATTTTAAGAACGCCATACATTGCAAGCTACGTATCGATAACCAATAGACAATGCACAGCACAAAGGGGCATTCAGGAGTGCTTTAATGATGTGCTTAACCTGCAAACACAGAGTATAAAGTTTTGCCTTAATCTACCAAGCCCCAAAGCACCCCTCTCTATTATCTCCTCGCCCTTTTTTTCCTTATTTTTATGTTATTTTTATCATCATCCCTCACCCTCTCTCTCTCTCTCTCTCTCTCTCTCTCTCTCTCTCTCTCTCTCTTGATTAGTTGCGTCCGACTGTCTACTTTTTAACGTTTTTCTCCTCCTTTTTTACTCCCTCTCTTTCTTCCTTTTTATATTTATTACCGCGTTTGTTTGTTTTCGTTTTATTTTTCCTCCCTCTTTTCTTTTTGGCATGGAAGCTTTTTTCTTTTTTCTTTCTACTTTTACTGTGGTGAAGAGGAACGCGGGAGAGGAGGAGGAGGAGGAGGAGGAGGAGGAGGAGGAGGAGGTAATCTTTAATCTTTCTTTCCTTTAAACTCTCCTCATCGCCTTTTGACCAGTACACACACACACACACACACACACACACACACACACACACACACACACACACACACACACACACGGAGAGAGAGAGAGAGAGAGAGAGAGAGAGAGAGAGAGAGAGAGAGAGAGAGAGAGAGAGAGAGAGAGAGAGAGAGAGAGAGAGAGAGAGTTTTAATTGGCAACTCTTTTTAATTGTTTCTGCGATAAATTAAGTAAACTTTCCACTCTCGTTTTTTTTCTTTCCTTCAAAACAAAACAACGGTGTGTGTGTGTGTGTGTGTGTGTGTGTGTGTGTGTGTGTGTGTGTGTGTGTGTGTGTGTGTGTGTGTGTGTGTGTGTGTGTGTGTGTGTGTGAAATATAAAAGTCTCTCTCTCTCTCTCTCTCTCTCTCTCTCTCTCTCTCTCTCTCTCTCTCTCTCTCTCTCTCTCTCTCTCTCATGATGAAAAGTACGTGTGTTTTAAAGTCGCCCCTCCAAACTTCCACCAAACTGCTGCACATTAAGGCAATTACTAACAATTGTTGTAATCACGCGCCCTTAATATTTACATGTAACAAGGTATATGCTGACCATCAATATAATTACTGCCGATTGATTCATTCCTCTTAATTACAACGCGATTACTCACCTGGGCCGTGTTGCCTACCTGTCTTCTTAATTACTGGTCTACTGATGCTCCCTGCCTCGTCAATAACAAGATCTCGGAAATTTTTTACAATAATTGTGAATGTTTGTTGTGTATAATTTTGAAAGAAGAGCTCAGTTTATTGAATTATTTATCTCTTATTTAATTACTCTTGTCATGTTGAAAAGGACTTGATTATTTTTTATCAGCCAATGTTTTGTTATTATTATTTTTTTGCTTTCGTGATTCATATTGAAAAGACATTTATTTATGAGGTGATGTAGTTGATTTTTTTTTCATTAGTTTCTCATACTGAAAAGGACTTGATTTTTTTTTTTTTGTATTAGCCGATATTTTATTATTATTATTATTTTGTTGTGCAGGTCTAGCTCATATTGAAAAGATCTTCATTGATATCTCTTTAGTTCCCTGAGTTTTTTTTATTTTCATTATTTGTTCATTTATTATTGAATTTCACTTTATTTTTTTTATTTGTAATCATAGGTTTTATTATCTTTTTTGCACTTGTAAGTTGTATTGTTATTAAAAGAAGCGATTTAATGAATAACTTTTTTTTTCTAGATGTAAAATCGTGTTTATAGTTTCATTACATTTATTATGCATCGCTTTGTAGTTCATTGATAATTTTCATTCACGACATATTATTCCAAATTTCGACGAAAGACTGAGTAACCGACTGTATGAATACTACTGGATGTGCAATTAGTATGGTGGGATTTAAATTGTTTCTGTTATGCTACTTAATAAATCTTTCATAGATTGTTGTTCTATCAGTAATGTCCAATAACAGTATAGTTATCTAAGGTGTAACGTAACCTATTAATTTTACCGACAGAAATAACATATTGCTGATATTCATATGTGCTACATCGTTCTTGTTTCATCACAGCTTCCGCTTCCTACCGGGTGCTATAAGTAGTATTCTGGTCTCGATGTCAGCGGTGGTATTCGCTGCAATATCACACTGTCGAGACTCACATTCCTTTTTGTATATTGCGTCTTAAATCATTGATAGTTCTTGTTGTCTTGTTCTATATAATTCACATTCCATCGTTCACTTGCCTAGAATTCTTAAAACAGGATCAAAGGAAAATATAAGGTATCAATTTCATTCACAGTAATATAATACGGCCTGAATTCACTGTATTGCTTCATAAATCAGTATTAATTTCTTGCTTTGCGCTTAAACTCCATTCACAGTTCGGTTACGTAAGCTGTGACGCAACTTGTCCCATGAGTTTTATAATCTGTGAAAGATAATGTGGCCTAGATTCACTATATTGCCTCATAAATCAGTGCTAATGTCTTGTCCCATCACAGTTTTCTATAGTGACACCCGTAATGCGCCACACTAGTGTTTCCCGAAGCTATAATCTATAAAATATTATGAGTAACACCTTGTTCCATGGTAATTGCTTTGTTAAAATGGAGTATTGACAGTGACGGCGCGGCGCAGACTATGGCCGGGTAATATTGGCCGTAATGCGGTGCTGTATTTTACGAGGCTATAACCAAGAGGAACTCGCAGCGCCGGGTGATCGTAATTTGATTCTCACAGCTCAGTATTGCGAGTGATAACAAGGCATGAATGGCTGCCACGGTTTTACTTACCTGACTGTGATTACCGTGTGGCGTGGTGTGTTAAGTGGCTGTTACTTATAATGTGTGGGTAGGTCTTGAGTCAGTAAGTGTCAAGACATCCCTGGAACTAAATCTGATTTTCTAGTTTTACTTGATTGATTGTTATGTGGCGTTGTGTTCTTAGTGGGTGTTAATGTAGTCGTAATGTGTGACTAGACGTTGAGTAGATGAGTGTCAAAATGCCTCTGGATTGATTTCTTTAAGTAATTTTTACAATACTTTTTGTAATTATTGTACTTGATCAGTTTTTTTTTTTTTTTTCAAGTTTTGAGGGAGCTTCAGCTAAGCTTTTTTGCTCTCTTATAATTTTCTCACTTGCTACGATCCGTTTTCTTATTGTATAAATATAAACAAAATTACTTGTTGATTTTGTAACTTTCTGTTGTGCATCTTTTTAAGAAACAGAAATCCAAATTTTTATAATTATTTAAAAAGTTTTCTAGTCAATGGCGAGTTGTCTGTACATGTAAATTGAGAAAGAAAAAGACTTCAGGTACTGACACTCTGCAAGGGCAATGACACAACTTGCTATACGCGTATTTACCAAGAGGAGTGACACAAACACCCTGCACAAAGACACGCTGTAGGTGGGTGGGTAGAACTGCTAACTTTCACCTTTGTATAATTTCTGAATGGAGCAAAGAGAAACTTGTGAAACTTGTGCGGTCCTCAGCGCCTCGAGAACTCACTTCCTCCTCCTGTCACCTAAACACAACCTTCCACACAGCAGCGCTCCTCACGACATTTGACACAACTCTTCTCTTTTTAAACACTCACTGACACCTTCCCTGTCCTTCACCAAGGTAGACATTACGTATTCTAACCTTTGCTACATTGTCGTTACGTTTTCAGTTCCGTTTTGTATCTTTTCTGTCAATTTTTCAGTAGACTCTATTAAGGGGTCTGTCCGTCTATGTACTGTACTAGTATGTGTCTTGTGTTCCTTTCATTTTGGGAGAAGATATGAGGAGATGCAAGGAGAAGATGAGAAGGAGGGAAAGGAAAAGGAGGAATATGAGGAGAAAAACAAGGAGGAGGAAGAGAAAGATGATGAACACAAAGGAAGAAATACAATTAAATACAAAGAAGGAACAAACATTAGCAGATCTTTTGGTCCTTGCGGAACTATTTCTGGGGTCTGCACTATGGAACGTACAATAAGAGGGAAACGATAGCAAAGTTCAAAGTTCCTTCCCATCCAAAACTGACAGGCTGAAAAGAATAAATACCAACAGTGTAGAGAAGCTGTGCATAAATTTTAAAGGAAAGAGATACGAAATAACACTATACTTTTATCCAGAGCTCGACAACCATCAACACCCCTTCCCTCCAAGAAAAAAAAAAAAAACATTATTTCATACTTAACTAAACCTAATTGAAATTTAAACTTAATATACTATGACGGCGAACAATATCTCAAATGTTGATAAATGTCCATCAAAAAAACCTGTCTACTCTATTTTGTACGCTATAACTGTTGTACTATCTACATAATTAACAGACAAAAGTTCCAAATGTTAAAGATCCGAGGGAAAAAATGTTTGGCTTCATTTGATGTGAATAAAACATTTTACTTAACAGAGCGAAGTCTCGATCTACAGACCTATGGGTGTGTTACGGGCCCAGCATGCTTCCACTGTGCTGCTCTGCTTTGTGAAAGGAAGGGCGGGAAGAGCAGGAGGAGGAAGAAGGGAAAAAGAAAGAAAAAAAGGAAATTGCCTTATATAACGTTGAAAATAATTAATGAAAGGGTTATTTTATCATAATGCCAAGAGAGAGAGAGAGAGAGAGAGAGAGAGAGAGAGAGAGAGAGAGAGAGAGAGAGAGAGTTCACTTACCTTTTGATGCACAGAGAATCAACTTAACAAATAAACGGCAATAGAGAGAGAGAGAGAGAGAGAGAGAGAGAGAGAGAGAGAGAGAGAGAGAGAGAGTTCACTTACCTTTTGATGCACAGAGAATCAACTTAACAAATAAATGGCAATAGAGAGAGAGAGAGAGAGAGAGAGAGAGAGAGAGAGAGAGAGAGAGAGAGAGAGAGAGAGAGAAACTTTAGGCTGAGTATCTTAACACATATTTTCAATCATGTGTTTCTATTGGCTCTATCTTAGCTTAGACCGCGCTGAGCTCCTCCTGACACTCGCTGGCAATGGGATTCGACCTGTCGCCAGGGCATCACTGTCAAGGCGTAATCCACTCAGCCATCACGCTCCCACAGAGGATTACTGGCTGAACGAACTAATTGGTCCTCAACTCAAGGCTCTCTGCTCTCTCTCTCTCTCTCTCTCTCTCTCTCTCTCTCTCTCTCTCTCTCTCTCTCTCTGATGGATTTTTTTTTATTGTTTAAGGTAATTCTCTGTATCTGCACATCAAAAGGTCAGTGAACTCTCTCTCTCTCTCTCTCTCTCTCTCTCTCTCTCTCTCTCTCTCTCTCTCTCTCTCTCTCTCTCTCTCTCTCTCTCTCTGTGTGTGTGTGTGTGTGTGTGTGTGTGTGTGTGTGTTGATGCTGTTGTTGTTGCCGTTGTTCTATTGATTTCTTCTTTAATAATTTATATGTAAATGTGCATGTTCACTTTATTCTGTCTATGTATATCTATCGATCTATCTTTCAGTTTACATACCTATTTGTTTGTCTGTCTGTCTGTATAACTATCTGCCTGGCAGTCTGGCCGTCTGTTAGTCTGTAGGTCTCTTTCATTGTCTGTCTGTCTGTCTGTCTGTCTGTACGTATGTATGTTTGCCTGTCTGTCTATGAATCCAACTGTGTGTGTGTGTGTGTGTGTGTGTGTGTGGTGCGGTGGAAGGCGTGCGTGCGTGCGTGTCTTTCGCTTGTCACCCAGGCCATGCATTATTAACGCCATGCACGTAATTAATAGGAACATTTCATTTCATGCAGATCCGTTCACCCGCCGACAATTGCATTATAATTGGGGCTTTTTTGTCGTCTTTTTGTGGCCGCTCGCTTTCATTGTCACGTGATACAGGATGTTGGTCTAAAAATGATTAATTACATTTGTTATATGTGTAAGATAATTTTTTATACCTCTATCTAGTTGTTTTCTTCCTTCTTTTTATTTTTTTTCCTGCTTCTTCCTTTTTATGAGTATATGGAAGACAGTTTTCTATTTTTCCTACACTGAATGATAAAGTAAGGATTGTTCTTGCTGTATATGTTATTTCGTAAGGTCTCCCTGCCTCTGAAATTTTAGATTCTTCAACTTTTTTTTTCAGGTTTTCTGTAGAAACATTACTGTCATTTTGTCTTCATGAATTGTCGTTTTAAGCCTAGTTTCTTTATCTAATGTCATGTAAGCTTTCTTCCATCTTTTATTTATTTTGTTTTATTTCATTTGATTTTATTCTACTGAGCTATCTATTATCATTGCTATTTTTTTCATATATTTAGTTTTTTTTAATGGTGCAGTTTTATATTCCCTTCCTTTATGAATACCATGATAGGGACAGGGGCAGCTGTGTTACCTGCACCACTTATAAACGTTTCTCTGCCTTTATGTAGATTTATGTTAACCTTCCCCTTTCTGACCTACTTATTTGTGTTCCTCGCCTTTCAGTACACTTTTTTTGTACACTTAATGAAAATGGGAAGGTAAGGACTGTTCTATTATATGCATTATTTTCAAACCTCCATTTTATCTTTTGTGAGGCTTTCTTTTTTTTTTTTTGTTCTTTTCATTTTCCTGCGCTGTCCAGTTCACAGTTTTCCTTCATTAAAAGGCAGTGAGGGGTTTTTTTTTTTTTTTTTATCCGTTATTCCCACACGTCTGTCTGAGTTAAAAGATAGCCAAGTTTGATAGACTGACTGACTGATTACCCTAGACTCAGCAGCGACATCACCGTATGGCGCCATGCATACAATTACTTCTAAAATTCGTGTAAAATAAATAAATAAATGCTGAAAATGAGATAAAAATGACACAGAATAAAATATATCCCCTTCCCCCTTCAAAAAAAAAGAAAAGAAAAAAATTGCGTAATAAACCAAAATTGGAAAACGAGGTGGTATTTGAGTCTGAAAAAGTTAAATATGTCAGACCTTCCGTGTGCTGTCCCCACCCTTCTAAAAAAAGGTCCATTTTTTGTATTCGGTGCATGCATGACCTTTCTACCTGCCTGTAAATCATATAAAAACACTGTCACACCATTACCCTCGCGAACTGCCTGACTGCATGACGCTTTCTCCTGGCAATATATAATGCGTCTTGGTGCGTACTATTTTTGTGGCTCGTAAATAGGGTTAATGAAAGAAGACTGAGGAGGACAAGGAGGAGGAAGAGGAGGAGGGGGAAGAGGAGGAGAGAGGAGGTGGTGGTGGTGATGATGGAAGAGGAAAAGGGTATTAGGTGCTTGCTTGTCTTTCTACCGCCACCATCACCACCACCACTACGACCATCAACAACAACAACAACAACAATAACAACAACAGCAACAACAACAAAAGCAACAGCAACAGCAGCCACCACCACCACCACCACCACCACCACCTCCACCACCACCACCATCAACAACAACAAGTCCATCGAAGTTTTGCGTTAAAAGCGGATTGGCGACTTGAATGGAAGAGAGAGAGAGAGAGAGAGAGAGAGAGAGAGAGAGAGAGAGAGAGAGAGAGAGAGAGAGAGAGAGAGAGAGAGAGAGAGAGAGAGAGGGGGGGAGAAGGGCCGTGTAACAAAACCGAACTAACAATCATCTTTCAAACTTGAATTTAATAAACGCCTCCACAAGAACATCATCATTCATGAAATTTTTCCCCATTCATGTCTTGTAAGAGAGAGAGAGAGAGAGAGAGAGAGAGAGAGAGAGAGAGAGAGAGAGAGAGAGAGAGAGAGAGAGAGAGAGACATATTTTCGGCTTTGCTAGACTGTTTCCGTGCTATTCCAAACCATTTCTCTCTCTCTCTCTCTCTCTCTCTCTCTCTCTCTCTCTCTCTCTCTCTCTCTCTCTCTCTCTCTCTCTCTCTCTCTCTCTCTCTCTTTTCATGTCTCACTGATTATTCAGATCTCTTATCGCTCCATATGTGTGTGTGTGTATGTGTGTAGTGGGCAGAAAGTCACGACAGAAGCACACACACACACACACACACACACACACACACACACACACACACACACACACACATACATACATACACGATTTATCAGTCATGTACGACAAAGCATTAACACGCACATGAAAACGCTCACACACAGAAGGCATAACCTCCATACCACACCAAACGCTCCGCTGTAAACAAAATGTATTATGCACTTTTATGCAGTTTAGTGCGAACGCCAACACATGTATATAATATGGGCATGTATATATACACTGTACATCTGCACACGATTCCTTGTTTTGTTCTGCTCTGTTCTGCCTCTTGTATTTATTTATTTATTTATTTATTTACTTTTTTTCGCGGAATACTGTTTTAGCGGTTTATTGTTTTCAAAATCCTTTGTGATGCCTGCCTGTCGTGTGTGTATTTTGCTTGATTGGTAGAGCTTGTATTACCTGTATTCACCTGTAGTTACCTGTAATGAGTTATGCTGTTGCTGTTCTCCTGTGTGATGTGGACGAAATGGTGGTGGTGGTGGTGGTAGTGGTGGTTAGGAGAACAGGAATCAGAAGGGGAGTCAGACGGAATAGCACAATGAAAGAGCAAACAGCAGCAGACGTGTTGGTCCTTACGGGATTGTTTGTAGATGCTATACTATGTCACATACAGTTAGATAAATAAGATAGCACCATAAGCGGAGGCGGAGGAGGAGGCGGAAGAGGAGAAAAAGTGAAAATAAGCAAAGTTAAAAATCAAAACTTAAGGGAGACAAAATAATGAGGAGTAAGAGAAAAAGTAGTTGGAGGAGGAGGAGGAGGATAAGGAGGAGGAGGAGAAGGAAGAAAAAGAAGAGGAGAAAGAAGAGGAGAGAGGAACGCAGAAAAGAAAGCAAGGAACCATGAAAAAAAAAATTAAGATGGCAGAGATGTAACAAAGCGAGAGAAAAAAAAAAAAGCAAGAGAATGAGGAAGAAGTTGAAGGAAGTACCGTAAGAAAGAAAGAGAAAGATAGGAAGAAAGAAAAGAAGAAAGGGATGGGGGTGAATGAGTACCAGGCAGCCGAGGGAGACGAGAGGAACGGAGAAAGTGGAGGGGGAGAAAAGTGAGGTGATTATCAACTCTTACTACTTAGGAGAATTGTAAGTGACATTCTCTCCTTCAGAAGCGCAAGTAATCATCTGGGCAGTGTTCATACAGGTGTTGCGGTGAAAGACGTAGGCAAGGTGGCAACTCAAGGAAAGTGTCATGCGCGGGAAGGCGAAGTTTCCATTCTTAGTTATGGAGAGAGAGAGAGAGAGAGAGAGAGAGAGAGAGAGAGAGAGAGAGAGAGAGAGAGAGAGAGAGATGGGGGAGGAGAGGGACGGGGCTGGATGGAGGATGTAAAGATGTAAGGAGAGGAGGAAGGGGGTACGGAGTGGTGGATGGAGTAGGGAGGTAAGGAGAGGAGGAAGGGGGAACGGAGGGATGGAGGCACGAGGAAAGGAGAGAAAGGGGGGACGCAGGGTGGAGGAAGGAATGGAGGAAAGGAGAGAGAGGACACAAGGAGGAGGGAGGAAAGGAGAGAACAGAGGAAAAAGGGAGGAAGTAGGGAGGGAAGGAGAGAATGGAGGGGAAGGGCACAGGGGTAGGAGGTGTAGGAAGAAGGGGAAGTAATGTGTACATGTTTATTATTCATTAATTATGAGTTATTTTTTGTGTATTTTTCGTCTCTCTCTCTCTCTCTCTCTCTCTGAAAACATCTCAAGTATTTTTTAAGTTGTTTTAAAGACTTATCGAACGTTCTTAAGGATCCTTGTAACGTCTACAAAAAGAGTAATACATGCACGTATCCCGGAGATTAGGGTATGCAGATAGACAGATAGATGTTTCTTGCACATTATAATTCATGAGACAGTCACTGAGCTCCATGTCGGTGTTACAATAGGAAAGAAACGCCGAGTCATATGATACCAGGTAAAAGGCATTCAAATGATTTACTGTGAGTGAGTGAGTGAGACTGCATTGGCGCGGTGATATGAGTGATATGTGCTTTATCTTTAAACAGAGAGAGAGAGAGAGAGAGAGAGAGAGAGAGAGAGAGAGAGAGAGAGAGGGTAGTGTAGGTGAGTGTCGCTGGGAGAGAAGTAGCCGTAGCGAGTGAGTGAGTCTGCGCGCGCACTCTTCTCTCTCGCACCTTGATACGGGAAGTTGCCAAACATCTTCCCTTCACTTTCCTTCTTTATGAAAACCCTTACCTCCTCACCTAACACCTCTGACACACCTATGCAGTCACCACAGGGGGGAGTGTGAGGCGAGGTGACATGTAGGTACTGAAAAGGCAACCGTGGGGAGTATCTGGAGGCGGTGTAGGAGGAGGAGGTGGGTGGGGCGGCGAGCAGGTTGAGGGAGGGCAGGTTGGAGGGCTGGCCTGCCGCTCACTCGGTCAGAGGTGGCACTCACATGCACGTAGCGGCAGACACGCGTGCCTCCAGCTCCCTCCGTGTCTCCTGTAGCCTCCGTACCTGGATAAGTTACCTGTACCGTGAAGATGGAGACGTGCGCTGGAAAATAATCGCATCTCGCCTGTGACTCATTCTTGTTTGTCTCGAGTGAAATTTTTGAAGGTGAGAGGGAGAGGGAGAGGGAGGGGAGAGAGTCAGAATCCCTCGCCGATCTGAAATGTAATTAGCACGGCCATGAAGGGTTGATGATTGGAAGTTTGGTACCTGTTTGGGTTGTGTCTAGTGCAGGATTACCGAGGAGGTGTTGGTGCAAAGCTCAGGTACCGAGCGGGTGTTGTTACTGAGGCCGCCAAGTGAGTAACTAAGAGGTCATCCATAAGCAATCAGTTCCGGAAACAGTGAGCGAGGCATTGCTCGGAAAAAAAAAAAAAAGTAAATATATAAAAGAAAGACTGGTGAATTATCTGCCAACGCACACTGTTTGGTTTTCGCTGTAAAGAGAAAGAAAAAAGTGTAAGAAAGGACATTAGAGAGCGGCAGTGACAGCAGTGCGGGCGTGAGTGACAGAAGTGATTGCACGTCCCCGGGATCACCAGTGTTGGACCAGGTGGAGGCAGCGGAGGGGTGCGGCGCCCCCCACACGGAGCAGCACCTAAGGTAATACAACCACGCGTGAAATAACTACGACTCGTGTCTTTTTAAGCAGGTGTAAATGCCACGGGCAAGACCCAGCTTGGTCATTTCGTGGGCTGTATTTTTCTATAAGTGTACCATGAATGTATATTGGATTTTGTGATTACTTAGCCTTTTATTCCAAACCGGCGCGTGTACTGCTGCGGCTCCAAGTGAGAGAAAGCACTTGTACCGAGAATTTGCCAGCCATTCCGGTACACCAAACTTTAATTTTACCATTTTTTTGTGGCGTGCGAATCTCCCCACACGTTTTTCTTTTTCCTTTTTTTTTTTTTTTTTTTATTATTGCACCCCTATTATTCTCCTGACGTGGGCTCAATTCGGTTTTTTGTTTGTGTCAATGGGACGATTTATCTGGCGGCAGGAGGGCATCGAGAAGCTGGACATATTCACAAAATTTTTTCACGCTCAAATTTCGCGAACAAAGCGTGAATTGATAGGCAGTACTTTTACCGGCATCCCATTATGAGCGGCGGGGAGGTCAATTTCATTTCATATAGAGGTGGGGCGTGGCAAAGGCCAGAGAGGGAAAGGGAAGAAGGGCCCTTGGGACTTATTGATACTGTCCTTGACTTATTGGGAGGAAGAAACTTGAGACTTTTCTAGAGTTCTGCTACAGAGAGAGAGAGAGAGAGAGAGAGAGAGAGAGAGAGAGAGAGAGAGAGAGAGAGAGAGAGAGAGAGAGAGAGAGAGAGAGAGAGAGAAAATATATGAGTAATTGCTTATGTTTATCATGATTCTGTCTTTCTTTGTGTTTGTAACTGTCTGTCTGTTTGTCTGTTTCTTTTTTTGTCTGTCTATCTGTCTGTCTGTCTGTCTATCTGTCTGTCTGCTTTGCTTTGTATAGGCTAGCTACTATTGTACCTTTACCGGTATATACTATTAAATAATAATTATATTGTACAATTACTAGTGGTGATTAAATGTTTCAAACCTCTCTCTCTCTCTCTCTCTCTCTCTCTCTCTCTCTCTCTCTCTCTCTCTCTCTCTCTCTCTCTCTCTCTCTCTCTCTCTCTCTCTCTCTCTCTCTCTCTCTCTCTCTCTCTCTCTCTCTCTCTCTCACACACACACACACACACACACACACTGCTCTGAATGGACAAGCACACACCCATCACACTCTTCACCTTCCTTCACAACTAAGCAGCAGTGCATGACGCCTTGCAGAGATCACTTTTATCACTGGTCTCGTTGTCTTCTTTGTTTTATCATTTTCCTTCCACTGTACAGAAAAGCGTCGTGTGTTGTCAAATTTCCCCCCCCCAACGAGAAGTAAACATAAATCCTTACCCCGTGACGTGAAGTTCAATTTGTAATGCCTCGTTAGTTACTCCTTGAAAATTAAAAGGCCTTAAAAATATATACGAGTATATGATATAAAAAGTATAGGAAATAGAAAATTGTACAGTTACTAACATTTTTTTCCAATTTTTAAAGATACTGTGCACAGGACGGGAAAATAAATACCCTTCTCCAGATTTAAATACCCCAAATTAAAAACCCCTTAAAAAAAAAAAACACACACACACAATATAAAAAACACAGAATAAAAAAAAAAAGTAGGGTATTGAACATTTTCTTTCCATTTATAAGGCACTGTATACAGGACGGGAGGAATAAATGGCCTCCTCCATAGATCAGGTTCCATATCCATTAGGGAGACGCTTATTATAATGGGCTGGGAAATGGCAGGTTAAGGGAGAGGTAAAGAGACGCGCTTAATCAAGTTACACCTGGATAGGAGATCATAAAGGGGAAGTAATTTTAAGATTTCCAAAGAGCAGAGCGGAAAATAATATTGTTATCAGAGCCCTATTACTCTCCAGTCTCTCTTTTCTCTCTCTTATTTCTTCCTTCTCTTCTCTTCTCCTCCTTCTTACTCTCCAATCTCTATTTTTCTCTCTTATTTCTCCCTTGTCTTCCTCTTCTTTCTTCCTTCTTACTTCCTAATCTTTCTTTTCTCTCTTATTTCCTCCTTGTCTTCCTCTTCTTTCTTCCTTCCTACTTCCTAATCTTTCTTTTCTCTCTTATTTCCTCCTTGTCTTCCTCTTCTTTCTTCCTTCTTGCTTCCTAATCCTTTTTCTCTCTTATTTCATACTTCTTTTCCTCCTCTTCCTTTTCCTACTACTTTCCAGTATTTCTTTTCTGTTTGATTTTTTTTTCTCTCTTCCTTCTCCTCCTCCTTCTTCCTTGTTATTTTTCCAAATGTTCTTTTTCCTCTTATTTTTTTCTTTTTCTCCTTTCCTTCTTCCATATTACTCTCTAATGTTTCTTTTCTCTCTCAATTCTTTCCTTTCTCTTCGTCTCCCTTTTTCCTCATAACTTTCCCATTTTTCTTTTCCTCTTATACCTCACTTCTCTTCCTCTCCTCATTTTCCTTCCTGTCCTTTATAATTATTTCTCTCTTCCTCTGCCTTGCTTCAACCTCCTATCTTCCTCCTCCTCCTCCTCCTCCTGCTCATCCTTCGTCTCCTTTCCCTTCCTGTCCTTTTAATTATTTCTGTCTTCCTCCGTCTCACTCCTCTTTCTGGGTTTCTATCTTCTCGTTTTATTTTTTTCTCGCTCTTTCTTTTGCCTCAACTACCTGCCAATTCTCTCCTTCATTCTCTCCTCCTTCATTCTCTCCTTCGCTGGTCAGGGATACAAGTTCGTAATTCGGGGCTCTGATTCAGACATTTCCCCATCTTTTATTTCCTCGTCGTCATGTTTTCCTTCTTTTCTTCCTCCATTTTCTTATTTTTCTTTCTTTTTTTTATATAATTCTTGTGCGGTTTATATCATTAGCAATGCTGGATCGAAGAAACTACCTCTCTCTCTCTCTCTCTCTCTCTCTCTCTCTCTCTCTCTCTCTCTCTCTCTCTCTCTCTCTCTCTCTCTCTCTCTCTCTCTCTCTCTCTCTCTCTCTCTCTTTTGTAGCGGTGATAACTTTTTTAATTCATCCATGTTTTCTTTTTGTAGTAGTAATAGTAGTAGTAGCAGTAGTAGTAGTAGTTGTTGTTGTTATTGTTGTTGTTGTTGTTGTAGTTGTAGTAGTAGCAGAAGAACAAGAAGAAGAGCTTTTTGTCGTTTATTTCTTCTTATAATCTTTCCCTATTAATTTCCAATCCGAATCAGCACAACACATTTTCCTGGTCATGGCGCGAGGTAGGCTGGAAAGGACCTTTGTGTAGAGAGAAGCACACGGCGGCTGCTGGTTATGATTAAGGCGATTATGAGGCGGAGGAGGAGGAGGAGGAGAACAAATTAGTAGGTAAACCAGTAGACAATGTGCCTCATGATTCTAATTGTCTGCTGGAGGAGGAGGAGGAGGAGGAGGAGAGAGGATAAGGAGTGGTGGAGGAGGAGGAAAAATTAATGCAAGTACCAGGTAATGTAGCTCATAGATTTAGTTGTTCATAATGCAGCTGATGATGATGAGGAAGGAGAAGGAGAAGGAGGAGGAGGAGGAGGAGGAGGAGGAGGAGGAGGAGAAGGAGGAGGAGGAGGAGGAGGAGGAGGAGGAGGAGTAATAAATAAAAGTGAAAGTCTACAATTGCCCATAATGAAGAGAGATACTTGTTAGTGGTGGTGGTGTTGGTAGTGGTGGTGCTAAGAAGGATGATGGATACAGGGGGTGTCTAAGCCTATACCCAAAGGCCCAACACTACAGTAGGCCTAAGGAAGAAACCACAGCCTCGTTAAAGAGATTCTTGTGAGTTGTTGAGCAGGTGTGTGAGTGAGAGCACCTGTGTACCTGTGTTCTTGGAGTGGGTCGCATTTACTCACTGCAGAGGTACACTGAGGTTCTTTCGAGGAAGTCATGAAAGATTCAAACCTTTGTTCTGAGTTTAAGAATTTGTGATTGATTTGTTTTAGTAAAGGAATATTTGCCTAACGGAAAGCAGCTCTTGTGTTCACTGAAGGAAGAATGTTCGTGTGCTTTTAAAAGAATATTTGCTTGTTTCATGATCGTTACAAGAGTAGAGTACGGACTGCAACGCATTTCGTGTTCACTGAAAGAATATTTGGGCATTTTTTGATTGGTCTCTATTTACTATAACAATATTTGTGTATTTTGAAGTGTTCCGTGTTCACTAAAAGAATATTTCTATATTTTAAGATGATCCTTTTCATTAAAGAAATATTTGCGTAACAGAAAGTAGCTCACGTTCACAATGAGACTGTTTATCTATTTGAAAGTGGAACAATAAAAAATAACAAAAATACTTCACCTTCACTAAAAATAACATTTGGGTACGTTAAAGTAGCTCGTGTTTGTCCACCATACAGTAGCCTGTGACACTTTTTTCCTTCCCCGCGAGGAGAGGAAACTGTCCAAAGGCTTGAAAACAAACTTCGGGAAACGAAAACACCCTTGAAGTGCCGAGCCAAACAAAGAAAACACAAGGACACTCACCAGCAGCGGGAGAAAGGAGGCCAGTCTGCTGTGAAGTCTTAAAACAAATACACATAAAGATCAAATAATAATAGAAATACTAGTGATAAAACTCTCTCATTTCTTATTAAGTTGAAAAGATTACTGGGTTTACTTCACCTGGTTCTCCGCATCACGTCACTTCGCTTCTCATAACAAACACATGTTAGAAAGATATGATGATAATATGTAGTGATAAGACTCCAACAGTTCTTATTAAGTTAAAAATGATTACTAGTTTTGCCTCACACACTGCTTTGGTCAACATCACTTTGCTTCTTAAAATAAACACATCTTTGAGCTAAATAATGGTAATAATAGTGATAAAACTCAAACAATTTTTATGAAGTTTCAAAGAATACCAGATTTTCTTCACGTGTTGTTTTATTTAACTTCTTATAACACACACACACACAAAAAAAATGATATGGTCATAACAATGATAGTAACAAGTATTACTGCTGCTGCTGTTGCTACTACTACTACTACTACTACTACTACTACTACTACTACTACTACTACTACTACTTCTACTTCTACTTCTACTACTACTACTGTTACTACTACTACTACTGAAGAGAGAGACCACTTTTACCTAAACTCTCCTGGGACGTAGCATGTACACGAGAAACAGTAACTCTGTTTACAAAGTTCCACCTAAAGTCCACTGCCGTCTCTTCCTCATACGCGGGACTCATTTTCTACCCACGCCACAATATGTAACATTCATACTCGGGTAATGATTAAACATTATTCCCAGTTTTATCGTGGGTTGCAAAGGTCACTGCCATCTCTTACCTGTTTCATTAATTAAAAACAAGTAACTCGACTTCTACTTCTACCACAATACGTAGGATTTACACGCGGCTCTTGTTTAAATATTAATTCCCAATGGCAGTAACATCAGTACCATCCCTTCCTCACCTCATTTATTAGCAACACGTATGTATAACTAACCTACAGCACACTGCACATAAACGCAGCTTATAATTAAACGCTAACTCCCAATATCGTTATAAGATTACGCAGGTCACTCACTACCTATTC
>NC_087173.1:5185485-5197985 GCF_035594125.1 Scylla paramamosain
TGTGTGTGTATGTGTGTGTGTGTGTGTGTGGCCATCAAGCGGCAGAGACGAGGAGGCCCAATGATTATGTTCGGTGAGCATTTCCTGCCATAATAGTAATAATAATGAGTGCTGCCACCTGTGCTTGTGTTTATATGTAGAGCTTGTAGTGTGCTTAACTGTATGTGTGTGTGTGTGTGTGTGTGTGTGTGTGTGTGTGTTTAGTCAGCCTCCTTCCTCCTTCCCTCTTTATATTTCTTTGAATTTCGCAAATGTACACACCGAAATTAAGATGTATGTTTGTATAGGTGTGTGTACTTACGTAGATCAGTCTGTTTACTTGCTTGTTTGTTTGTTTGTTTGTTTGTTTGCTGTTCGTTAATGTTTTCAGGGAAGGAACATGTTGCTGCGTTTGCTTTTTATTATTTTTTTATTACCAACTTTTTTTTTCAAGGGAACTCGTGTGAAAATATTTCCATATTGTCCATATTTTTTTCATTAATAACATGTCCACCAATCTGCAGTAGTAGTAGCAGTAGTAGTAGTAGTAGTAGGAACAACCTAATATTGATTTCCTACTACTCTGCTCCCACCTCCCCTCTCCCTTTCTCCCCCTCTCTCCCTCTCTCCCTCACACACCTTGTCCCAATCCTTCATTCTTTACTTGCAACCTCCCTCACCTTCCTTCCTTTCTCCTCTCCCTCTCACTTCTCCCTCTTGCACCTGTATCCCCGTCAACGTCTCCCTGGGTGAGCGTGAAATCTGACACTTTCTCTCCATGTCAGTTTTTCTTTTTTCTTTTCTTTTTTTTTTTTATTTCCTCTAAGTTTTCGTAGGTCTTGTCAGTGCATTGTTTCTGAATGTGTCTAAACTTTTCGTTCGCTCTTTGTTGAAAGGATTTTTTTTTTTTTTTATGGTCTATCTGTTATTTTTTAATTAGCAATCAGGGCATCGGGGTGTTTTATGTGGTTGTTTGCTTTGATGTGATGCTTCCATGGTTTTCTGTGTGCTGTTCTGAACTCGCTAAGAGGGAAGGATTTATTGTGATGGTGGTGATAGTATGTGTGTGTGTGTGTGTGTGTGTGTGGCGCTAAACGAATTACAACAAGCAGAGTTAAGATAAAGTTTATTAGTCAACTCTTTCAAACACTTAAAAAGTCTTGACGAAATATTAAAAAGATGGAGTTTTAAACAGTGTTTTAATTAGCCGCGCGCCACCCGAAGTAAAGGAAAAAAAAGTAAATATACAACGAAAAGAAAAAATCACAGTTTTATTCCGGAGTTCATGGCAAATAAATACGTAAAGATACAACGTAGCTAGCAGGAAAAACACTCATTTTTAATAACATGCAGCGTATGTTTACCACATTTTAAGGCAAATATCAAGAGACACAAAGTACCACCACTCTTGATATAATGCGTGGATGAGAAATACATTAAAATACAGCGTGGATTAAAGGAGAATATGCACCAAGGTCAGCAAATATTTGTGTTTACTTTTCAACTTTTGAGAACAAACAGCCAAGTATAAAACTCTTAATTATTTACTATTCAAAATACATCCAAATATAAGATAGTTCGTAGGGAAAAACTGAACCTAGGACTTATTTTTAGGAGGTGCATAAATTCAACACTTTCAAGGCAACCAGGAAAAGATGGAATCCCCCTATTTAAGTGCACACAGCAACCTGCGTAAGAAACACATGAAGACACAACTTGGTTCTCACGAAAACACAGACTCACTCTAGCAAGGTGGCGCGTCTATTTACCACTTCTCAGGGTAAACTCGTCTTCACCTTTCAAGCGTCGGGACGTCTTACAGCCTGTCAATTCTTGCTAAAGTTTTGAGTTATTCCCTGCCAAGGCGCCGCGGAACGTCTGGCTGTCGCGGGGATATTGGGGTAGCAAAGCTCTTCCTCCTCTCCCGCCTCTCCCTTCGTCCATTTCCTCCCTCCTTCTTTCCTTTCCTCCCTCAAACGTTGGCAGTAAAAGTTTGCAAAGTGAGGTGACACACACACCTGACTCCTGACATGACTGTACTTTGCGTCACTCACAGCTCTTCCCCTCCTCCTCCTCCTCCTCCTGCACCACTTTCTCCTCCTGTCATCGTCGTTTTCCTTTTCCTCCTTCTCCTCCTCCTCCTCCTCTTCCTCCTCTTCTTCCTTCTCCTCGTTTCCCATTGTCAGTCACTTTTCCACCACCACCTCAACCTCCTCTCCACGTCTCTCATCCGCCACACTTATTTATTCATCCAATAATCTCATGTGAGGCCCGACACCTATCATTATGTTCGCTCTTTCTTTGTGTTCCCTTGTGCCTCATACCGTAGCATCCTTGCCTTTCCGGTGCTCGATTGCCAGGCTCATGTTACTCTTCCCCTTCACGCAACGCCACACCGAGGAAATATACTGCTAATGGGTGACACGAGGCAGCTTTTACACCCGCTGTACTTCTGGCGGTAAGAGGATGAGTGTAGAGAAGGTACTCGTGCAATTATGGAAGGTGTTACGTAATTTGTTGACGTAATGCTGAGGTGTTTGTTAATTGTTATGCCTTTATGATTAGGAGAATGCTTACGGGCTACAGAACACTAGTGAGATGTTAAGGAGAATATATGTAAGACTCATAAATGTAAGGATGGAAAGTATTTCGTGGCTTCTTGCGTTAATGCCTAGGTGAAGAATATGTTTATAGACAGTTTTCTTTTATGATTAAGAGACTCGTTATGTGCTACAGGACACAAGTGGGCTAATGAATGAATAAATAAACACGTTAATTAGTAAATCTCATAATTGCTGCCCTCCTAACTCATTTACTGCCGTGCTTATCCTTTAATAGCATTTACAGGATTGTAGAAAATTTTTATGTGTGGATAAATAAAGAAAATAACAAACGACATTGGTTTTGGGTTTTTTAAGTATTCCCGAGACTAATTTAAGAGTGTCTAAAAAATTGTAGGTCATTACAGAAAAAAAATGTCCGGGAGAGAAAGGATTAAATGTATGTAGTGAAATGAAAAAAAAAGACTCCACAACATTGTAAAAAGTCTTTGCATGGATAGATAATGAACTTTTTTGGCTTTTCGCGGCTACAACATAATTATTCAAGAAGCCGTACCATAAAACTTACAAAAATATAGTGGAATACTTGAAAAATTCTTTAAAAGGGAAAGACTTAAACGCATGTAATAAAAAAAAAAAGAAAAATAAACTCCACAGCACTGTAAAAAAAAAAATAAATAAAAATATTCGCTAGGATAAATATACTTTAGTTTTGCCATTTCACAACCACAAAAATATTTAAGAGACTTTACTACAAAACCATAATAGAATATAGGTGAGGATGATAACATATGTCTACCAGTGGAAAAGATAAACTCAGGTAGATAAAAAAAGAAAAAAGTTAAAAAACAGAAGAAAAAAAATTGGTCCCGACTCGTCCTGATACTCTCTGCTTAAAGGAGGTTAAGTCAGGTGCTTTGCTTGCCTGGGAGCCTCGCCATCGCCAGCCATTCACTCCCTGCATGTTTTTACCATTCGGGGTGTGCGTGTGTCCTTGGTGTGTGCCTTGTGGTCGACAGGTAGCAGGGAGATGGGAGTGATAGCGGTTCAAGCTCCGCGTCTCATAAACCAGTTAGTTATCTTTACGAGAGAGAGAGAGAGAGAGAGAGAGAGAGAGAGAGAGAGAGAGAGAGAGAGAGAGAGAGAGAGAGAGAGAGAGAGAGAGAGATTATAGTGAAAACAGCCACTCATTGTAAATATTAAAAGGTCCTGCCAGAAGGGACGTAATTTTTTTCTTTGCTGTGGTTATAACCTAAATGTGGTGCCAGTAATATTTGCAGAGGAAGAGGAATAGGAGGAGAAACAGGCGGGGGAGGGAAAAAGGCGAAGAAGGAGGTGGAAGAAAATGAGAAGCAGATGATGAAGGGAGAGCAGAATAGAGGAAAGGAGACAAAAAAAAAGCGAAGGAGGAGGAAAAAAAGGAAGAGAGAGAGAGAGAGAGAGAGAGAGAGGAGTAAGACGCTCTGACCGGCATAATATCCACGGCCAGAAATCTCATTCGTTCCTGCAAGACTTTGGATTTATTGTAAGGATCCAGTTTTCCTCGCTTGCTCAAAGTTCTGTATGACTTTCACCATTTTCCTGCTCTTCCTCTATCTCTTCCTTACCTTGCTCTTCCTCTTCTTCCTCCTCTTCTGCCTTACCTTGCTCATCCTCCTACTTCTCTAGCTCTGCCTTATCTTCCTCCTCCTCCGCCTCACCTTCCTCCTCTTCTTCCTTCTCCTCTGCCTCACCTTCCTCCTATTCTTCCTTCTCCTCTGCTTCACCTTCCTCCTCTTCTTCCTTCTTCTCTGCCTCACCTTCCTCGTCTTCTTCCTTCTCCTCTGCCTCACCTTCCTCGTCTTCTTCCTTCTCCTCTGCCTCACCCTCCTCCTCCTCGTCTTCCTCTACCTCATCCTTACCTTCCTCCTTTTCATCTTTCCCTATATCTTCCTTACTTTCCTCTTTCTCATTTACTCCTATCTCTACCTTACCTTCCTCCTCCTCGTCTTCCTCTTCTTCCACTTGTAGACTTTCCTTTTCCTTCACCTTCAGTCTCTCTCCCCTAAATAGTACGAGTAATAGTAAAAATAAGGATACAATTATCTATATATCGTTAACAATTTACTAGTCACTCATCAGGGGACGACTATTGGCTTGAATCTCCCATGAGAGGCAGAAGATCTATCTGTTTGTATTATTATTATATTTCGTTGTGTTTCGGTCTTTACTCAGTGCTATTAAAGGGGCCAACGGTGTATCTGTAAGCCAGGGTATCAGGCGACCCTCACGCTGCCCGCCCTTATCATTCTCACACTTTGTTGACCTTTATCACCCTCTCTCTCTCTCTCTCTCTCTCTCTCTCTCTCTCTCTCTCTCTCTCTCTCTCTCTCTCGTGAATGTTTGCCTCGGTTGGGATTAATTCCGTCCTAATTCCGTCTGTTTATCTTAATTTTTTCCAAGTGAGTATTGGTGAATTTTTCTCATCTTTCCTTTCGTTCTTTCTCCTTGGTCAAATAATCAAGTAATCAATGAATCCATCTCAGTTATTCTCTATTGTCATCAAGTTTTCATTCTTTTTGACACGCACCCGCTGCAGTGCTTCACTTCGCCGTGGGATTTGTTTACCTGTTATCGAGGAGCGTATCGTGCAAGCTGGTGTTTGATCTCACTTACCTGCAGGTACATAACAGGTGTATCTGCAATGTGTCATATTCCCTTTTCACCTCCCCTCTCACCTTGCAGCGTATCATCTTCCCTCTCCTTTCTCCTCTCCTGCCTTTACATCTCTTCTTTCGCTCCGTCATCCTCCCCCATCTTCTCTCCCCCTCTCCCTCAATCTCCTGACTCTCTCCCATCATAACCGTCATTACCATCTCCACTCATTATCACCATCATTGCCCATCGCCATATCAATTTGGACTACAGAATGCTTGCTACACGCCAGCCTTTATAGCGCCATCCAGCAGCGGCCTTCGGAAGAGCGAATTGAAACACCCATTGGAATCAGTGTCACATTAATAAGGTATTGGCCAGGTTTTGTCCCCGCTGCGTAATTAGAGCCATTGCAATCATTCGCGCTTTACTCTGCTGCCCGGCGAGGTTTTTATCAGCCAGCACCATATGGAAACCTTAAATATCCCAGTGGTGCGTAAATGAGGCCAACGGGGTTCCGGTACATTGACCTTATTTCGTTGTCATTAAGGTCGTGTTTGGTCAAAGGGATTTAAAGGTACATTGCTTAGTTTTGGCTAAGTGTAGTTTTCCTGGCTGGGTAAGTGTATTTTCGCTGGGAGGAAGGTAAATGTACTAGTTTAGGTGCAAGTACTGCTTTCCCTTCGTATTAAGTGTTTTTCTTTTTTTCAGGTGTAAATCAGACCTATGCGGATTCCAGTGTTTAAGTAGAGGTCTTAGCTCGGCATTACTAACTCAGTTCTCGCTACAGACACAAAAGTACAAAGCAATTATAACTGATGCAAGTATAGTTTCATGTTCGCATTTAGTCTTCACAGGTGCAAATGAGCCCTATATGGATTCCTGTGTTTAAATAGAGGCCTTATCCCGGCATTAGCAAGATGGTATTCACTACAGACACAAAAGTAAAAAGCAGCTGTAATAGATGCAAGTGTAGTTTCCCATTCACCTGAAGTGCAATTTTTCAGTGGCGTAAATTCGGTCTGACATTCCGTGGTGTGTTTAGTAATTAAGTGCCTGGCGACCGTAATGAGGGAGTAATCATGGGCCGTAATAGAACGAGTTAGTATCTATAATCCTCGTAATGTTTTAGTACCTTTAATACCTGTGTTCGAAGCCTCGGTTAGTTGGACACCGATTTCCAGGTTAAAAAATTATGATTATGAATTCAGATTTTGATCATTGGCGCTGACCGAGGTTGTGCAAAACGTATTGTATTCTGTGCAAAAAGTCACGCAATGATGATAAAAATAATAATGGACTGATACTGGAAAGTGACAGGGGATTTTGAGTGAGTGTTCCAGTGTGTGTGTGTGTGTGTGTGTGTGTGTGTGTGTGTGTGTGTCCATCCGTCCGTCCATATACCACAGTGCACACCTTTAAAAACACCTGACCCACACTCACCCACTAACCCACCCATCCTCCCAATCACATATCCCACCCACCACCACCACCACCACCACCACCATCGCAACATACCAGTGTCCATCTCTTGAAATAGAAAAAAAAAAAAGGAAAAGCGAGGAAAAAAAAAAAAGGTGAGGGAATGGTGTCAGAAAGATATCAAGGTCATGCACTATCAGAGGGCTGACGGACGCCTTTAATAACCCCCGTCAGCGCCTTCGTCAGAGAGAGAGAGAGAGAGAGAGAGAGAGAGAGAGAGAGAGAGAGGGTAATATACATGTCATGGTCTGCAAATCTAACGAGAGATTAATATTAATTCACTTCCCGATTACTACAGACTAATTGTATAGGGATTATTATTGCGTGTTGCGTGTGTATTGATGTTTTTGTTATTAATATTATTACCATTATTATTATTATCATCATTATCATTATTATTGTTATTATTGTTGTTTTTATGTTGTTATCGTTGCTTTTGCTACTGCTACTACTGCTACTACTACTACTACTACTACTACTACTACTACTACTACTACTACTACAATCACTACTTTCTCCACCATTACCAGTACTTCTGCAATAAAAGCAACCAATCATATTCCTTTCGTCTGCACGTATCTTTGTGTGTGTGTGTGTGTGTGTGTGTGTGTGTGTGTGTGTGTGTGTGTTTTGTTCAGGGGAGTGGCGTCATTATTGATTCTGTATATAATCACCCACCTCTTCCCATCCCACTCCCCATCTCTTTCACCCTCCACTTCTTCCCACTCGTTTCTGGTGGGAAAGGGGGGAGGGGAGGGGGAGAGGGAGGGAGGAACAACTGAAAGGTAACAGGAAGCGACTCTCAGTACCTTTTCCCGGCCAACTGAAGCTTTTAATGTATAAATGCTTTGGATGGCAGGAGGAGGGAGAGGAGGAGGGGGAGCGGGGAGGGGGAGGAGTGATGTAGTGAGGGAAGGAAGGTCTCGAGGGAAAAAATAGACCATAAAATAGAAGGTATTATTACGTGAAACGGAGAAAAAAATGGAGCAGGAAGGAGGTTGTGGGAAAAGTTTGGGCTGCAAGGCATTGGGCGGGAAGGCTGAGGAGGGCTGCGGCAGAGAGAGAGAGAGAGAGAGAGAGAGAGAGAGAGAGAGAGAGAGAGAGAGAGAGAGAGAGAGAGAGAGCGTAACCACCAAAGACGACGTAATTGCGTTGGCCGGGTTAGAGCTTGAAGGGAAACTGCCATCCATGTATATTCGAAACCCTTTTAGTGCAACCTATTGAAGTGGCACCGTGAAATATGCATTGAATGATTAAACCGCATCGTTGGGAGTCGAGGTCTGGTCCATTAGTGCCTCACAGCCTATAATGGCGGCGTGAATTATTTATACGCTACATGGAGGCTTCAAACACGACCTAAGTGTCACAGGAAATTGGTGGAGGAAGAGGATTGCCGCCCTTATGTAACTGTGATTCGTGTGGCTCGTATGGGGAAGTAACGTGCTAGATTGAAGGCCAGACAGGTATGAGGACACTAGTGTATTTTTCATGAGATTGAGTTTGACTATATATGCAAAGGGAGTGGCGTGAAGTGACCTTAATATCTGGGAAGTGAGGGAAGATTGAGTTGTGTACGAGTAAGAGGAGACTAGAGGTGTAATGGAGTACTGGAGGCTGGGACGCGGCGCACCACTTACACAATGAAGCCAAGAGTGAAATTATTTACACCTGGAAAGTGGAGGGATGGGAAAAGTACCTCTGCTAGGAAGTTAGGGCAGAGTGACCTTTGACTCGAGAAAATAAAGGTGGAAACTGGAATAACGGAAAGTGTATTAGGTGAAAGATGTCAATTATACGAGCACTTCAGTGTTGGCAGACGGGTCGTAGCTGAGGTGACAGAATGACGGGGAGGAATAAAAAAGGTTGCCTGAGAATTCACAGAGGAAGATTTATATGAAAAAAAGAGTAGAAGATGACGTGGAGTGGCAGGAAAGTAAGGTTTTCATTAATAAAACTAAGAGAAGACGATTTACGTAAGGAAACTAGTCTGAAATAAGAGGAGAAAATAAACACAGATCGGTTTTACAAGGAACTCTCTTACACACACACACACACACACACACACACACACACACACACACACACACACAAGAAAATCAAGATAAGAATAATAACAAAGTGAATGCGGGACAATCTCCTTCACTGTCGTTGCGCGTAGTGGTTCATTGAAGTGCTGGTAACTTGTCTCCCATGTATTCCTCCGCCTTCTTAGGCCTTGAGCATCGCCACGCGCTTCCCCTCAGGGCGACGCTTTGCACCTATGCTCTGGCAAATAAAGCAGCTCCAGTTCATTTAGCGTATCATCTGCGGGGTATGAGTAAGGTGAGGGAGATATGTGAGTATTGTCCCTCACTGCAGCACCTTGTAGTACCTCAACGAAGACTTCGCTGGCAACTTTATATTCCGGTGTTTTCCTCCGCCGTGATAATCTCCCCCCAAGCCATCGTGTGTTCTTCCAAGTATAGTGCTTAGAGTACGTGCCACATGTAGTGTATCCTTCACCCTTGCCAGCCAGCGAGGACCAAGGTAGACGTGCAAAGACACACGTAGAGTAGTGAGCCACGCAGTGAGTACAAAACACTAGTAGGGATCCGATACAGATTTCGAACGTGGAAAGCTCGTATATTCTTACCCTGGTCTTGATTCTCATTCTTGAACAGGGAATTCTAGAGGAAAGACAATTTACCCAGAAAAGCTGAGATGGAAATAGGAAAAGGGTGAATTTAGGAATTTGTTGGAGGCCACGTGGATTCAGGCGGAGGAAGGAGCATCGAGGCACAGCGGGGACTGGCTGACTCGTACGGTTGGCTTTACCTTCTTTCAGCACCCAAGGGAGGCGGGTTAGGGAGCCTGTTCTCTCCACAATATATTTTAAGCTGTTTGGTGAGTCTTGTGCTCCGAAATCTATGAGTGATGGGGAAGGAAAAGGAGTGAAAAATGTACTAAAGGTTTTAGTGAGGTGAGCCTCGTTTAGCTGTAAAGATGAAGAGGGTAGTAGACAGGATGGAGTGAAAAATGCGGTTAGGGTCTTGCTAAGTCCCCTTGTACTGAAAAAGATAAAATGAATGAATAGAATAAATCAGAGGAAAATATCTGGAGAGTCTTGTTCATTCCCCCTTACTGAGGAAGATTTAGAGAATAGAGGATAAATTAATGAAAAAAATAACAATCTCTTCAGTGTAAATTGTATTAGGAATATTCTTTAACTGTAAATTATTTGAGGAATATATTGAATAGATCAATACAACATTCTTTAAGTACTTCTCCTTTATACTTCGAACTATTTGATGAACAGATAGAATTACTGAATGAAAAATGTCGTAAGCTGCCTTGGCGACTTTTCCCACAGCAAAATATACGAGAAATCAGATATACGAGTGAGAAAATGTCTGGGGATTTTGAAATTTCCAGCGGTTGTAGAGCAAAGAGAACTGTCCCAGAGTGTTAGTAATTAGGGAAAAATATACCAGACAGCAGGGAAAGGATAAAGAACACTGGGCTTCGCTTCCTGGGAGACACCACGAGTTTGGCTTTCTGATTTTACGCTACTCACTAAACCTTGTTATCTTTGGAAGCCTGAGTCCTTAACATTCCAGCCATCCGTAAATAGCTGGAGTAAATGGGTGAAAATATTTGGCGCAGGTGGAATAGCACATAAAGGCGCAAGGCAAGGCACGGCGGGGCGAGCCTGTACCCTTCCTCCCAAGGGAAAACACACGTTACAAAGAACCGCGCGCTCCTCCGCTGCACCGGGCAACTCCTGCTTTTTCCCTCTTCTCTATTTTCCTGCTTCGGTTTTTCCTGCCCTCGTCCAGTCTGACCATTTGAAGCACTTGTGTGAGGTCACTTCCCGGCTGAACTGATCGTGTGTTGGCTTTCCATTTCTTTCACTCTCCTTCTTTTCCCCTTCACAGCGAGCTCTTTTCTTTACCGTTAATCCTCTTGTTTGTTTAGGGAGAAATGATAACAAGGATAAGGCATTCGTAGTGAAGTCAAGTGGAAAATAGTTGAAAATATGCTAAAAACCTGAAGATTAGATAAATTTATGGATGAGGATGATCGGTGGAAACAGATAGGTATGTTTCATCAAGGAACTGCCACGTGTGAGTCTGACGGCTTCTTGCAGCTTCCTTTATTTTCGTGTGTTCTTTTATTCTTAACATTGGGATTTTTCTTTGATATAAATTGATTTGTTTGAGTGAGAGTAAAATATAACAACAAATAATAATCGTAAAATAAGAGAAACTAAGTAGAAGACGTGAAGAAATATAACGAAGCACTAAAATTCATATCTTTGCTGCTGTATTGATCTAATATTCTATGTATAGTGTACAAACCAACATATCTTGTATCAGAATATATATATAAGGACACAAAGAAAGTATTGATGGTCTAAATAAAACCAGGTACAAAAAATAAGACCTCTATACTATGTAGACAAAAAAACAACAACAAAAAAAAAAAAAAAAACAGTACAAGACATCTGCTCTAGATACCAAGGTGTACAAAGATGAATAACGACACTGTCATCGCGTCCCTTTCAGCTTTAGGGTTAGGAAAGAAAACACCACACACCTTTTTTTCACACTCTCCATTACACTCAAGGCTTCCATTTGCGCGAAGAATGGTTGGTAGAAAATAAGGGCAGACGGAGGCCATATCAGCGAGATTAGGCGAGGAGAGCGTGGGGGGGCGGTGGTCAGCATGCTCCTTCCCCTTCTGTCCTTTGGGAGAGGGGCGAGTTGTGTTATTTTGTGTTGGAGTAGGTGAGGTGAGGTGAGGTGATGTGAGGTGATGTTTGATTAGATTAGGTGAGGTTTAATTATGTTAGGTTTGGTTAAGTTAGGTTTGCTTTGGTTTGGTGTGGTAAGAATAGGCTAGGTTAGATTAGGGAAAGGTTAGGTAATGTAAGGTAATGTTAGGTAAGTTGTTTTAAGGTAAGGTTAGGTAACTTATTGTGTGGTAAGGTTAGGTAAGTTCAGGTGAGGTAATGGTAGGTATAGTAAGGTCAGGCAATAATTATAAGATAAGGGAAGGCAAATGAAGTATAGATGAGGCAAGGTTAGGTAAGATAGGATAACGTCAGGTCAGATAAGATGAGGAGTTAAAATATAAGTGTATACAAGAAAATATCACACGGAAAGAAATTTTAGGTAGCCAGGCATCGTTACACTAACTATAGCATGAGATGTAGAGAAAACCAGCTACAGTGTTTGGGAAGACAAAGCTTTAATTTACAAATGCTATTGTATGTGGGGAAGGATATAAATGCTTTTCGATATGGCTATATATTGTGTGTATACTTCAGGTAGAGGAGCGGTGTGGGCGATGTAAGGAAGTTAGGTTAAGTTAGGTTAGGTTTGATTAGATTAGGTTAGGTTAGGTTAGGTTAGGTTGGATTAGGTAAGAGGTCACAGTTTCTTTCCCCTTTCATCCTGAGGGAGAGGGGCAGGTTATACACGGATTTAGCTTGCCACTCTGCAGCTCCCTCTGCAGGGTGAAAAACTGGCACTAAGCTCCCCAGGGCGAGAAGGGAAGACAGCCTACCCACCCCTCTCCATCACAGGCTTATTGGTGGTGATGGGCGAGAGAGAGAGAGAGAGAGAGAGAGAGAGAGAGAGAGAGAGAGAGAGAGAGAGAGAGAGAGAGAGAGAGAGAGAGAGAGAGAGAGAGAGAGAGAGAGAGAGAGAGAGAGAGAGAGAGAGAGAGAGAGAGAGAGAGAGAGAGAGAGAGAGAGAGAGAGAGAGAGAGAGAGAGAGAGAGAGAGAGAATTTGAGATTTGATAGGCAGACTGACAGACATGAGGGATTAACATGTAAAAAAGAAAAAAAAAGTCAGAGAGAG
>NC_087173.1:5202985-5225485 GCF_035594125.1 Scylla paramamosain
ATTCACGTTTCCCTAGAAGGGGAGGAGGACGAGAAGGAGGAGGAGGAGATGGAGGAGGAGGAGGAGGAGGAGGAGGAGGTAAGGAAAAGGAAAGGAAGATAACGATGAAGAAAAATACTGAAGAGGAACTGAGAATGAGAATGGAAAGGGTGATGGAGATAATGCTGAGGGAGGAGGTGGAGGAATGAGGACGAGGAAGGAGAGGAAGATGATGGTAAAAAGCAACAGAGTAAGGAGGAAATAGATAGGGAAAGGAGATAAGGGTGGTGAAAAATAATGAGGAAGGAGGTAATGGTAATACTAGGAAGACAAGATGAAAGAGATGACTGCGGGGAGAGTGAAAAAGGAAGAAGGCAGACCAAAAGAGAGGGAGATGAAAGGTGATAAAATAGATGGTGGAGATGAAGAGCAGAGTAAAAAAGTAAGATGAGAAAGAGACAGGAAAAGAAAGGATAGAAAGATGCAGGTGAAAAGATGGACTAAGAGGAAAAATAAGAAGGTAAAGGAGGGAAATATGACACCGAGAAAAAAATACAAGAGAAACAGAAAAAACGAAGAGAGAAGGATGAAAAATAAAACAAAAATACTGAAAAAAAGACATGATAATGAAGAAAAACAAACAAACATAGAAGAGGAACTATCAAAGAGGAAGAGAGAAGAAAAAATGAAGACTAAAACTGGAAAAAAAAACGGAAGAGAACAGAAAACGGACAAAAATGGAGAAAGAGAAAATGGGATGATGAAGAAAGACAAAGATGTGAAAATTCCTGACGTGAATCACAATTGCATTCCTTCCTTCCTTCCTTCCTTTCTTCCTTCCGCCCATAACTTACATTTCATTTTTTCCCTCCCACACACACCCACACACCTCTCCTCCCGACACACGTACCACCAAAGCGTACGTATGTATCTACCCTTGCGTGTGCGTGGTGGGCGGATGGGTGTGCGGGCGGCCTCATGTGTCCGTGGAGGTAGTTAGCCGCACAATGACACAATTCTCATTTAGCACCGACGTAGCGGGGAGGCAGCCTGTGATTCCTGGAGGTTTTAAGCAGTTAACCAAGTCCCGAATGGCTTTACGGCGTCGTCTTGTTTTCTCAATTATGAACATGACACGAGGGAAGGAAGGCCGCGAAGAGGGATAGAAGGAGGGAGAGCAGAGACAGGAATGAAAGAGCAAATGAGAGGGTACAATGAAAATTCAAGGAAGGAAAGGGAGGTTAAGAGGAAAGGAAGGTGAGAAGGAGACTTAAAGGAGGCAAGGAAAGAGGAAAGGAGAAAGATTTCAAGGATAGGAAGGAAGAAGATGTTAAGGAGGAAAGTAAGGAAGGAAGGAAGAAGAGTCTGAAGGAAGGAGAGAAGAAAGGGAAGGTGGAGGAAGGGGGAAAACGAGATGGAACATTCGAAAGAAGGAAAGAAAGAAAGGAAGAGAGGAAGTATGATTAGAAAGAGGGAAAGAAGAAAGGGAGGAGAAAAAGAAGTACAGGAAGTAAGAAAGGAGGGAAAGAAGAAAGGAAGTTAAAAAGAAGAGGAAAGACGGAAATTGGTACGGATGGAGGAAGAGAGAGAGAGAGAGAGAGAGAGAGAGAGAGAGAGAGAGAGAGAGAGAGAGAGAGAGAGAGAGAGAGAGAGAGAGTCAGCTTTATTATTATGAAATTTGCTTCCTCTTATCTACTTTTTTCTTGATATTTTTCGTTGTGTATGTTTGACTTTATTTCGTTTTGTTTTATTCCGTACCATTTCACGTTTGTTTTGTTTATATATTTTTAGTTTCCAATGTTTATACTTTTTCGATTCTCGTATTTTTCACCTTTTCTTTTTTTTTTCCCCTCTTCGATTTACTGCCAGTCGTATATTCCTTTCATTTTTCGTTTTTCCTTTTTTTTATTGTCGTTTTAACTTATTCCAACTACGTATGCATTTCTTTTTTTTATCTATTCATGGCCAGGGTCGATAATGCTTATTTTTTTATATATACATATTAATTTACGTGCATATAGAAAAGTTTGCATGTGTGTGTGTGTGTGTGTGTGTGTGTGTGTGTGTGTGCGTAAGAAGCAAACACTTACTGACAACCTCAACAATAAATCACAAAGGAAGAACAAGAAGCATCAGACCTGTTGGCCCTTGAGCGATTATCTGTGACAAGCTGCACTGTCTAATCTGAAGTAAAAATCGTGTAATGAAGCTACGAGGAGGCGGAGTGTGGGTTGAGTGCTGTAGTCAAGTGGCTTCTTTGATCACGCCATCGCTGACTTCACCTTCTTCGATTTCTCTCTTACTTCACTCTTTCCTTTTTACTTTTTTCTTACGTGAGTTTATTACTTAATTTTTACCTTAATGAGTGTGTTAGGTTGGTTTGAGGTGCTGAAATTCTGTTGATTTTTCAGGTTTAGTTATTGTTTTCATTAGTCTTGACCACCATCTTAAGTCTTCAAGAGAGGGAGACAGAGAGAGAGAGAGAGAGAGAGAGAGAGAGAGAGAGAGAGAGAGAGAGAGAGAGAGAGAGAGAGAGAGAGAGAGAGAGAGGGGGATTTAATTGGCAGCGTTTTAAGAACAGCTTTAATCTCTCTCTCTCTCTCTCTCTCTCTCTCTCTCTCTCTCTCTCTCTCTCTCTCTCTCTCTCTCTCTCTCTCTTCGCCTCTTCAAAATTTTTAGCATTCCCTACAGCACAGCGTTTCCTTTGTTTTATAATTTAACGTCACTCTTTTTCCTTTCCATTTTCTGTTTCTATTTTTCCATTGTTTTTTTTTTATTTTTTTATGTTACGCATCCTCTACAGCGCAGCAGTTTCCTTTGTTTAATAATTTAACCTACCACTTTACCCCCCTTTTCCGTGTCTTTTTTTTTTTTTTTTGCTTGTTTCCGCGTTTTTTTTTTTCTATTTCCTTTACTGCCTTGCTCCTGTCCGTATTGGAACAGGTAAAGGTGATGCGCACTTTCCCTCGCCCACTCACACTCTCTCCGGGTACTTTCTGCCGAGACACTGAACTCGTTGGGGGGGAAGAAAATAAGATCAAAAAATAATAAAAGGGAGACGAAAGAACCCCCCTGGAAAATGGATCGTTATCGAGTAAAGAAATAGGAAAAATCTCTTTACGGGGTACGATATTTTGGAAAAGACAGGTATATCCCATTACCTTGCACGTGTTAGGAGGGAGGGACGCAGGGGCAGGTAGAAGCGGGGTGGGGGGGAGGAGAGGCGTTGGAGGGAGGGAAAGACAGGTATGAGAGCCCAGGTAAAAGGGGTACGTGAGAAAGATGACTTGATGCGTGAGAATGGAAGGTGAGATGAGAGAGGACAGGTGAAGGAGACTGAGGGAGAGGGAAATTGATAGCTTTAGAGAGAGAGAGAGAGAGAGAGAGAGAGAGAGAGAGAGAGAGAGAGAGAGAGAGAGAGAGAGAGAGAGAGAGTCACTGGAAAAGGTAAACATGTGTGTGTGTGTGTGTGTGTGTGTGTGTGTGTGTGTGTGTGTGTGTGTGTGTGTGTGTGTGTGTGTGTGTGTGTGTGTGTGTGTGTAAGTATGTAGGTTGGTAGGTAGGTAAGTATGAGTGTGTAGATGTAATGAGTAGACGTTTTAACCTTTCACACACACACACACACACACACACACACACACACATCACGTCGCCATTCCAATTACGTGACGTGACGAGCAGATGTACACACGGCTGCCTCTGCCCCGCGCGCCGCTTACACCGACGGGGACCTAAATCTTGGGCAGCCGGGCTATTGCTCAAAGCCAATCGCTGCATATCTCATGGGAGCCTCGTGCCACTCTCCTCCTCCTCCTCCTCCTCCTCCTCCTCCTCCTCCTCCTCCTCCTCCTCTCCCATTTCTGTCCTTTTTGCGTCTCTCATCTTGCCTTTTCTCTTCAGTTTTTTTTTTTTCATTTTTTGTTCAATTTTTTTTGTCTGTTTTTCGTTCTTCTCTTACTTTTTAACTCGTATTTCTCTCTTATATATAATTCTCTCTTTTTTTCTCTATTTCCCTTTTCTCTTCTTCAGTATTCTTTCTTTCTTATTTTTTTTTTTGTCTATTTTTTCTTCTTCTCTTACTTGTAGCTCATATTTTTCTCTTACATATCCTTCCCCCCCTCTCTCTCTCTCCCTTTGCTTCTTCTTCCATTTTCTTCTATTTGTGACTCATCGTGTCTTTTCTCTTTCCTAGTATTTTTTTCTATATTTTTGTCTTTTTTTCTGTCTAATTTTCCTTCATCTCTTCCTTTTAACTCTTGTTTGTGTCTCAAATAGTCTTTTTTTTCCCTGCTGTCTCTCCCATTATTGTTCTGTATGTGAGACACTTAGCCCCTTTTCTTCTTAAAATAATTTCCTATTTCTGTCGTTATTTTTTCTCTGTTTAACCTTTCTTCTCCTTCTTTAACTCTTATTTCTTACATATCCATGTCTCTCTTCTTTTGTTTTCTCTCATTGTCGTTCTATTTTTGGCTCATCTTGCCTTTCCTTTCCTCATTATTCTTTCCTATTTTTGCGTTTATTTTCTTTTTGTCCTATCTTTTCCTCCTCCTCGCACCTATTCGTGTCTTGCATATTTCTCTTTCACCTCACCCTCCTCCTTCTCTCCCATTACTGTTCTATTTGTGTGCGTTTCACCTTCCCTTTTTATTCACTTCCCACTCGTGCTTCAGTCTTACATATTTCTCCTTTCTCCTTAGCAGTCCGCTCTCCCGTTTTCTGTCTCTCGTACTTCCCTCTCTCTCTCCTCCTGCCGTCTGTATTTCTGTCTCTCATTTTTCCCCAATCACCTGCAGCATCCTCGCCCCCTCCTGTTCTATTAGTAAGTCTCATCTTTCCACTTATTTTTCCTTTTTTTCCTCCTTTCCTGTCTTTGTTTCATATTTTATCCTTTCTCTTTCTCTGGTGTCAGTCCTCTCTTATTTTTGTCTTTCTCCCATCTTCCTGCTTCCTTGATTTTATTATTTCCAGATCTTCTTCTTCATCTTCCTCTTCTTCTTCCTCCTCCTCCTCCTTCTCCTCCTCCTTCTCTCGGTTTTTCAATTTATGTTCCATGTATTTTTGAGTGGAATCAGTTCAAGGTATATGGGTCCGTGAGAGTGTGTGTGCGTGTGTACCTGTGTGTACCTGTGTGTGTGTGTGTGTGTGTGTGTGTGTGTGTGTGTGTGTGTGTGTGTGTGTGTGTGTGTGTGTGTGTGTGTGTGTGTTCGAGGCTGATATGAAATTTGTTATTTATCTATTTCCTTTGATATTAATTTATGCATTCACTTATGTTTTATTCTTTCACTTATCTATTCATCCGCACTGTTACTACTACTACTACTACTACTACTACTATTACTCTTCCTGTCCTGTCTCCTGCTTCCTCTTCTTTTCCCTTTTCTCTTTCTCTTTATGTCAAGTCCCTCTTTAGCTTAGTGTAGCTTATCGTAAAGTGTCTCTATGGCCAGCGGGGGCAGCTCAAGATTGTTTGTCCTTTGTGTTCCTCCTCCTCCTGCTGCTCCTCCTCCTCCTCCTCTCAGTGTCTCGTGGTGTTAACGACATCCTTGTGAGCTGCCAGGCAGTCTCCCCACGCCTTCTCTCTCTCTCTCTCTCTCTCTCTCTCTCTCTCTCTCTCTCTCTCTCTCTCTCTCTCTCTCTCTCTCTGTCTCCTTATCATTGCAATCTGTCCCTACTTTCCTCAGTCCTTCCTTTCCTCCTCTATTTTCTCGAACGCTCCTCAGTCTCCTTCCCCGTGTGTCCTCTTCTTTTTCCATCCCTCCTTCACTTCCTTATCCTCCTCCGTCGCACCTTTCCTCCTCCTCCTCCTCCTCCTCCTCCTCCCCCGCACCTTCTCCCTCGGCTCTCTTTCCTTACCCTCTTCACTTCCCTTCCCTTGCGATCTCTCCTTCCCTGCGTCCCTGTTGTTGACCCCCTGCAGGCAATGGTTCTCAGGTCTGAGCCTCGCCCGCTGCTGCCTCGGGGAGAGATAGACGATACGTGACAGGAAAGAAACATAATGCTTCTCCTTCCTTTCCTGACATTCCTCTCGGGGCTCCGTCAGCTGACATTCCACCCCTCCACAGCCGCCGTTGACTCCACATGACGCCACGGAGGCTAAATATATCCATCCAGTATTAGTCTCACCTATTCATCCACCTTGTCTCGAGGTGTCGCAAGGTTAATGCCATTTTTTTCTCCTTGTATCGTCGAGTCATTAGCTTCCTTTCTGTCTTGCTGCCTCAGGGTTGTGTAAGTCTATCCGGGATATTTCGTTTTTACTTCCAAAGGTTTGCGATTTCTTGTCTTCCTAAGTGCAGCTACGGTTTTTCAGCTGGATAATCATAAGAAATTTGATCCCATGTCTTTCGTATTACAATATATCAGTTTATCATGGGTTATTATTTGTATTTTCTTTAACTTCCAGATGTTTAAGTTAATGAATCTTATCAGAACTAGTTTTAATTCGGGCAATTGTAGGAATATGTATCCCACGTCTTTCGTAAGAGAGTTTATTTATTTATCTATTTCTTTGTAAAGCTGCACTGATAAAAAATTTCCAGGCAAATATACACAAGGTCTTGCTGAAAGTTCTCTTCTTACACGTCGCCTCTTTGTGTGATGCGCTGTAAAGTCAAGTTACGGTGAGACTTTTCATCTTTTCTTGGAGGTTACAGGGATGACAGAGGGTAAGGATGAACAGTATATGCCCCACTGATCATTATTCCCTGCATCATACGCGTGTGACATGTACAAGTCGTTGGCATGAGAGGGTATTTATAAAGGCATGCACGTACTTAGCTGTTTATAATAAAAAAAAAAATATCATGTGCAAAACGAGGTTACAGGCAAATATAAGATATATGTATATAAGGATTGGACGTGCCTGTACCCAACTTTACAGGAATCTCAAATAAATGATCTTTTTGCTATATATATATATCATACTTCTCTGTACCAAATACTGCAGGTATATCTTGGCTATAAGGCCACACATGATTACATTACTTCTCTATAGTTAACTTCACCATACGCTGAAACTTCCATTGTCCTCAGAACCTGTGTCTCCTTTTCTTACAGGAGTGAACCCAGGATGCCCCGCCCTTACACAGCCGCTCCGTGACTCCCTACACACACACACACACACACACACACACACACACACACACACGCGCGGACACACATACACACACATAAATACGTGATGGCGGATCAATGTGTGTCATAGGGCGCCGAGTCACTGCGACGCGCCATGCCAACACGTGACGGGGCCGTGCACGTGTAAGCTTCGGTCCAACGTGTTTCGCTTCCCGTGTGGGCGGCGGGGAGGCGACGGGAGGCGGGGAAGGAGACGCTGGTGTGAGCGGGGCAGTGGGCGAGCACCTGAGGCGTCTCCCCGCGGCCAGATGGGACCAAGACTGCAGCCGCTGGTCTTCATCCTCCTGGCGGGTGAGTGCTGCTGCTATTACTATCGCTTGTGCTGTGACGAGCCCCTGAATTAGATAATAGCATGGAACTTAACTAAAGTGGCCAACTTTTTTTCTTCTCTTTCTTTAACTTTCTAGGAGTGCCAAGCTGAGTGGGGTTCTTCCTTTCTTGCTTTCTTTTTTTCTTTTTTAATTGCTCTTTGACAGTCTCCTTAACAAGTAAAAGGGATGTAGAACCTGGATGTAGAACCGGGATGTAGAACCGGGACGAAAAAAAAAACATACTAATTTGTTAGTAATTTTATGTCTGTACTGTGATTTAATTGTGAGCAAATTAATACTAGTGTTGCTATTAGTATCACGATCGTTGTTGCTGTTGTTTTTTGTTCTCTTTCATCAACAGGAAAAAAACAAACAAACAAACAAAGATTCAGTGCATAAGTGGAGATCTTTTATTTCATGACAACAGTTGCTAATCGTATCCGTATTTTGTCTCTTCCATCATGGCGATCGCCGGCGAGAAACAACCTCGAGCTCACACAAAATCGAAAATACATAAGTTGAATTTACTACAGTACTTTAATTATTTCCGGACACCTTAAACTTAAAACGAGAGATATACAGTCCAGATACAAAGTGAACCTGTGCAATTCCCTTCCTCCACACTCAGTCTTCCCCCCGAGAGAGAGAGAGAAAAAAAGGGAAGAAAAAAACAGCGAGTGAGGGAGTAGGAGAGGAATAAAGGGGAAGTGAGGGAGTGTGAGAGGGAGAAAGAGGACGTGAGGAAGTGGGAGAGGGAAGAGGGAGTGTAGAGGGAGAGATTTCCGTTCGGGAGTGTTACTGATAGCATCTCTCTCTTTTTTATCCTTCGCTGAGATGGGTAACACTATTTATTGCGTCTGTCTGTCTATTCAATGTAAGCACCATGCCCTGCCCTCCTGTCTAGTCACACCTGTCTTTACCTAACCTGTATTAGTTTGCTTACACCTGTCTTCACTCAACCTGTTTCTAGTCACACCTGTCCTCATCTAACCTATCTAGTTACACCTGTCTTCACCTAGTCTGTATCTCTCTACTTACACCTGTCCTCACCCAACCTATCTAGCTACACCTGTCTTCCCTAAGCCTATATCTGTCTAATTGCACCTGTCTTCACCCAACCTCTGTCAAGCTACACCTGTCTAGTTCACCTCAATGTGTTCATGTACCTGTCTACTTTCGATACTTGTTCATCTGTACTCTGTAATCTAGACTCGACTGTGTAACTTCTTATCCCTTAGGTTATTTGGATCTCTCTCTCTCTCTCTCTCTCTCTCTCTCTCTCTCTCTCTCTCTCTCTCTCTCTCTCTCTCTCTCTCTCTCTCTCTCTCTCTCTCTCCCCCATGACAAAACTTAACACAACCCCGCCCCCCACTCCCATCCTTTATATCCTCCAACATTCCTTTGCTCCTCACTCCCTTCTTTCCTTCCTCTTCCTCCTCCTCCCTCTCCACATTAACTCTCACGCCGCATTCAGACCACAGCCTCGCAAGTTTCGTTCTCACGCTGATGAACGAAAACGATGACGCTGTGAGAAATTCTGTGGCTGCTGATTTAATGGTAGAAGGAGCGAGAGAGAGAGAGAGAGAGAGAGAGAGAGAGAGAGAGAGAGAGAGAGAGAGAGAGAGAGAGAGAGAGAGAGAGAGAGAGAGAGAGAGAGAGACTTTATACTTTGCTTTATTTGGTTTAAACTCTGGTATTTATTGAGTGAGAAGGAAGGTATTGGTTAAGTGTCCATTTATTTGTGTTTGGAAACTCGGAAGATGCATAACTAATGGGAGTTTCGTGAAGGATGTACCAGAGATAGATAGATAGAGAGAGAGAGAGAGAGAGAGAGAGAGAGAGAGAGAGAGAGAGAGAGAGAGAGAGAGAGAGAGAGAGAGAGAGGGAGAGAGAGAGTTCCGTCCAACAACAAGCCAAGCATCCAAACGGAATGTTTATTCACTAGAGGTCGTGGAGTCTGGTGTGTGTGTGTGTGTGTGTGTGTGTGTGTGTGTGTGTGTGTGTGTGTGTGTGTGTGTGTGTGTGTGTGTGTGTGTGTGTGCGCGTTGCTGACCTTAGTTGTTTTGAAGTTGTCTGAGGGGTAAAGAAATTGCTGTCAAAAGGAATAGTGATTTTCTCTCTCTCTCTCTCTCTCTCTCTCTCTCTCTCTCTCTCTCTCTCTCTCTCTCTCTCTCTCTCTCTCTCTCTCTCTCTCGCTCTCTCCCCGGTTAAGAAAGTTTAATAGTTCTGTATTTGACTTTCTCATCATATCTCCCTCTTCTTTTTCTTCTTCTTTTCGTTGTTGTTGTTGTTGTTGTTGTTGTTGTTGTTGCTGTTGTTGTTATTATTATTATTATTATTATTATTATTATTATTATTATTATTATTATTATTATTATTGTTATTATTATTATTATTATTATTATTATTATTATTATTATTATTATTATTATTACCATTTTACTATTATTGTCATTATTATTCCCCGTCGTGGTCGTCTTTGTTAATGTTATTGTTTTTGTTTTTGTTATTGGTGTTGTTGTTCTTTTTCTTCTTTGTCCGCTTCTTTTTCTTCTCCATTTCTCACCACCACCACCACCACCACCAGACACGTGGATGAATAATACAACACAAATGAATGTTAACAGGTAGATGTCCGGGTAAATTGAGTCCCTTCAGGAAGCACAGGTATTTTCTCAGTCTAATAAACACTCAGGTGAGGCAGTGTTTGTTACCTGGCAGCATGTTGACTCACGCATCTCTCCTTCTTTCTTTCCCCCTCATTCTCTTAGTCTCATTGTTTGGCAGGGAGAGGGGAGAGGAGAGAGGAGGAGCAGTGCAGGGCTGTGGAACGTGGGAGAGAGTGTTTTTGTTTTCTTTTTTATTTTGCTAGTAATGTTATGTTGTGCTGTTGTTTAGGTTCGTGTTAGTGGAAGTGGTGATGTGATTTTGTTCCAGTGGTGTTTCCTGTGGTGGTGGAGTGGTGCTGGTGGTGGTGGTGGTGGTGTCTTCCTTTCCGGTATTGAGTTTGGTTTCTGTTGCAGTGGTGGTAGTTGTGGTGGTGACAGTATAAGAGTCAGTAGTGGTTGTGATGATGGCCATAGAGTGTGTGGTGATGAAAGGTGATGATGATATTGTTGCTAGTCGTGGTGGTGCTGGTAGTATATGTGGTAATGGTAGATGTAGTGTGGTGATTGTTATGGTGGTGGTGGTGATGGTGGTGATGGTGGTGCAGTTTAGTTCATCATTGTTCTAATTCAAGAAAGTCATTCATCTGTTCTGTATGTCTCCTTTTTTTTTTTTCTTTTTTTTTCTCTCTTCTTTGCGAGTCCTTTATACTCATGTTTGCTTCACGTCAATACTTTCATTCATAACTTTCCACGTATCCATGAAGTAGTAGTAGTAGTAGTAGTAGTAGTAGTAGTAGTAGTAGTAGTAGTAGCAGTAGCAGTAGCAGTAGTAGTAGTAGGTTAGGATAATTTTTTCTTCTTCTTCTTTTCCTCTCCTTCCAGACCTAACTTCAATATCATACGTCAATTTCTCTTTCCATTGCCCCTTTTATCCTGATCTTCTGTGTCAACACTTATTACTTTTTCTTCTTCCCGGAGGTATTGACTTTGCTCTCTGTTGGATTAGCGTTCATCCACCTCTCCTTTGTCTTGCTCCTCCTCTCTGATGGATGGCTCTCCTCCGCCCGGCTGCAGTTTGCTTTTTGCCTCCTTTTTTTCCCGTTCTATCCTTCCTCCTCCTTCCTTCTCCTCAATTTCGTATGTTACGTTCGCCATTATTGCTTTCTTTTCTTTTCCTTCGTCTCAGAGGCTTTTATACTGAGTGGAAGAGGGGAAGCAGGCAAGGAAGGCTGAGTGAAATATATTATCTGATTTGTGTAGTTCAGTTTTTTTCTCCATTTGTTCTCCTCATCCTCTGTGACCCAGTTGAATTCGTCTTACGTGTGTGGAAACCAGTCATTCTTTTGGCAGCAGAAGTGACGATGTCGTGACGAAGACGTTATCTTGGCTACGTGTTATAAGCTGCATGCATGGCCCGCGGAAAATTGTAGAATATTTGTCAGCTCCGATTTTATGTAATAAGCGATGGATGGAAGGCGGGGAGGCACCTGTGTGACGCTGGCTACAATACTGATGGGAGAGGAGGAGGAGGAGGAGGAGGAGGAGGAGGTGGCGATGGTAGTGGTGGTGATGATGGTGGAGGGAGATAAAGAAGAAGAAGACGAAGAAGAAAGGAAGAAAGCCCTCTTCCACACACACACACACACACACACACACACACACACTGTATTAGTGATAGAAGAGCAGCTGGAGGAGAAAGAGCAACAGCAGAGAGAGAGAAGGAAGAAATGAAGAAGATGATGATGAAAAAGAAGAAGAAGAAAAGAACAAGAACAAGAAGTATAAAAAGAAACAGACAACAAAGAAGGGGAAGAAGCAGAAGAAAAAGAAAAAAAAACAGGAGAAACAGGCAAGCAAGCAAGGAAGAAAAAGGAGCGTTCCATCTCATTAAGTAAACCATCATTTTTATTTTTGCTTTTGTTTTTTGCTTCTGTGTTCGTGAGTATTTGTGTGTGTGTGTGTGTGTGTGTGTGTGTGTGTGTGTGTGTGTGTGTGTGTGTGTGTGTGTGTGTGTGTGTGTGTGTGTGTGTGTGTGTGTGTTTTCTTTCCACGTCGTTCCGGGAAGCTTTGTTTTATTGCTTTTGTTAATAGCTGCAATTTGTCATACATTGTGCAGCGCGAGAGTCCCCAGGGAGGCGCAGTTTAGGCCAGTAATTCCAGGTGGCGTGGTGGTGCTGCTGGTAGGGATAGTGGTGGTGGTGGTGGTGGTGGTGGTGGTGGGTGGGTGGTGATTGTGGGGGTGGTGGAAATGGTTTAAAGTATAACCTATAATTTTGAGTAATGCTAAGAGCGAAAGTATATTAATTTTTATAGAGAAAACTAAAAAAAAAGGGTAAAAGAAAAAGATCCGTTCTCTGTCATATATTATACGAAAAAAATACTTTAACACTGATATAGAAAAAAATATACGTGTTTTCATATATAAAACTAAGCAAATATGTTCATTCTCATATAGAAAACGAAAAAAAAGTTCATTTTAGTATAGGAAACGAAAAAAATATATACTTTAATTCCAGTATATAAAACGAGAAATATACGTTGGAAAATTGTCTTTGGATCGTGGTGGTGATGGTGGTGCAGCAAAATTAATATATACATAATTTTTTTTTCTTTTCCCTTAGATCTTCCTTTCCGCATAAAAAAAAGACATATATCATTGGTGCGTAAGAATTAACACGGCTCTTCCTTATCTATCTACCAGTATATTTCCTCTTTCATCCCTTTTTCCTCTAGTAAACCAAGGAACTCTCGACCTGTTTCTACCTTTCCTCCTTCCTACGCCTTGAAGTGTTTGAAGAAAGTATCGTGACACCTCCACAAATAAAACTGGTCAATTCTTGTGAAAATATAAATAAACTTTCAAGAGCGGGGCATGTTGAGCGAGGTTTTTTCATTTTTTCCCCATTTTTCCCCTTATCCAGCCTCCTTGACACGTAGAAAGGAAAACCACTCCATCTCACAAGAGGAAGAGCAGAGCAGTGTCTCCTGGATGGTGGAGTGATGGAGGTGGAATTTTCGTTCTAAACATGCCACTTTCAGTAATGGGATAAAAAAATAGGCGATATGGGAGTAAGATAAGAGTAAATTAATCCCTATAAGGAAGTAAGAAGGAATAATTTAGTGTCTATATAATGAAAGGAGTAAATTGGTGTGTATATAAAGGTAAGAAAAAATAAGTTAAGAATCTATATGTACGTTAGAAAAAGAGTAAATTTGAGTCTATATAGGATTAAGAAAGTATAATGGAGTTTTCTTTTGAGTCCCTTTCATCCATATGTCTAAATCACATGTATATTTGGACTTCTATTTAACGGAACCTTTCTCTACAGTGGATCAGTATCGATGTCACAGCAGAGATGAACATATAGACGTAAAAAAGAGCATAAGGTGGAGTCTCGTTTCAATCTCATTTATCTATGTACAGTAAAATCCCTCTTATCCGGCATCAACGGGACCGCCGACATGCCGGATACTTGAATATTGCCGGATACTTGAATAGAAGTGAAATTATGTCCACAATCACCACCCTACACTCACGCATCTTACCATAACAAAGATCAACTGATCTTAATTAGCAGCTGATCTGATCAGCTGCTTAAGTGTAAGCACAACACGCTTCCTCTTTTCTACAACTTTAGGCATGATGAAGGCGTCAGGCGATAAACAGTGCACACGCGGGACTGAGTCACTGAGTAAACACAGTGCTGTGGGCCGCGGGTGGCGCGAAGCAGTGCGCTCTGGTGGCGAGGGGACAAAGTATGCCTCGCGCGGGAATTTTAATCGATTTTATGAGTACACATTGATTTTTTATTGATTTTAAGGCTCGGGGAAAAAATGTGCCGGATACTTGAAGCTGCCGGATACTCGAATGCCGGATGAGAGGGATTTCACTGTAACCATTTCCCTTATTAAATAGGATTGGTAGCTTCGATATTACTGGCGAGAAGGAAAAGCATGAGATTGAGTATTGATTTCATTTTATCGATTATTTTATGTTATTTTTATATGTATGGGAGAGAGAGAAAAAAAGAGAAAATAACCTAGTGATTTATTGCAAAAAAAAAAAAAATAGATAATCAAAAGATAAAACAAACAATAAAAAACAAAAACAAAAATAGATGCATAAAACAAAACAAATCAGTAAAATAAGAAGGAAAAGATCTTAAGAAACAAAATTGACATTTCACGAACCCTTCAATGATAGATCAGTCTCGATATCGCAAAAATAACACAGTGGGCATAAAAGAATAGACGGAGGAAGCATACACATCTCCATAAACTAGTGGAACATCACTATCAATATTATTTCCAAGAATCGTATTTCCAGCACTTGATTTTATCTCTGGCAATAGTGGCGTCTTCTCAGAATGGCGGGCTTCCAGGAGGAGGAGGAGGAAGAGGAGGAGGAGGAGGAGTAAGAGGAGGAGGACCCAGTTTTAAGGGAACAAGTCGTCCCTTCCTCGTTATGCAAAAGTGCAGGAATGTGTTGTAGCAGGGAATCTCCTTCCTTCTGAGTCAATATTGAATCTTCCCTGAGCTGGCCATCGAATATCCTGGTGTGTGTGTGTGTGTGTGTGTGTGTGTGTGTGTGTGTGTGTGTGTGTGTGTTTCTGCCTGTCTGTTTGTGCTTATCTGATTACCAAGAGAGAGAGAGAGAGAGAGAGAGAGAGAGAGAGAGAGAGAGAGAGAGAGAGAGAGGGAGAATATAAAATTGAATGACAACAAACGCTTTCAATTTAAATATACCAAATAGGATAAAATATATTCACGTATTCAGGTTAACGTAATACAAACCAATAAAATATGAATGAAGGAGAAGCACAAAAAGATTTCACTTCTCACAATGAAGAGCTGCAGGAAGAGGAAGAACCGGAGGAGGAGGAGGAGAAGGAGGAGAAGAAGGAGCAAGAAGAAGAAGACGAGAGAAGCTGGAAGAGAAACGACTGGGAGAATGTGAAGAAAGAAAGACAGATGGAAAAGAAAAGGGGAGAAGACAAAGTAGATGAGGAAATGTGACAGGAAGAGGTGATTTACGGCGAAGGCAAAGGAGGGGGAGGATAAAGGGTGAGGAAGAAGAAGGAGATGAGGAGGAGGAGGAGGAGGAGGAGGAGGAGGAGGAGGACATGATGGAGGAGGATGAGTAGCAGGAAGAGAAGCTGGACTAAAGTTATTAAGCAGAGCCTGATGCCAATTAAATAAAATAAATCACCTTACATTAATATTCGTCTTGAATGTGATCCTCCGTTTTCTGTTTGCATAAAGGAAAGAGTAGGAAGGAGGGAGATGAGTTGAAGAAGAAGGAGGAGGAGGAGAAAGAGGAGGAGGCGGAGGAGGAGGATGAGGAAGTGGTCAGGAATGAATACGAGTAGATGGATCAGAAGCTCGTAGGAGAAAGAGGAGGAGGAGGAGGAGGAGGAGGAGGAGGAGGGGGAAGAGGGGAGGAGGAGCAGAAGGAGGAAAAAAAGACAGCAAGAACGACTCCATCCCCTCAAATAATAGAGTTTATCCTCCTTTCCTCTCCTTTCTTCTTTTCCTCCTCTCCTCTCCTCTCCTCTTCTCTCTCCTCTGCTTTCCATCCCTCTCTCTCTCTCTCTCTCTCTCTCTCTCTCTCTCTCTCTCTCTCTCTCTCTCTCTCTCTCTCTCTCTCTCTCTCTCTCTCTCTCTCTCCCTGCATGATTTATGTATAGCATATTTTTGTGCCCGAGATCAGTGAGTTATAGGTGGGCGTCAGATTCTGTGACATTCCCTTGCTGGGCGACGTTTTATTGCTTACATGATCCCGCCTCTGCACCGGAGGGAAGCTGTGCAGAGTGACAGGGCGATGCGGAGAGAGGCGGCAGTAACGGCAGGAGCGGCAGCAGGAGGAACAATAGCATGGCATCATTGCACAGGATGAGATTTTGGGAGGAATGGTGTGATGCAAACTACGCTACAATAACAACAGTACGCTTGCTGAAGGGATGATAGTAGTAATAATAGTACCAGTAATAGTATTGCAGTAAGAATTTGCCAGGAATGATAGCAATAATAGTAGAAGTATTGATGGTAGTGGTAGTAATAAGAGACTATTAAGGAAGGAATATTGATACCAGGGATTACAGTAGCATGAACGTCAAAGATAACAGCAGCAATATAGCAAATGTAATATCAACAGTAGCTAAAGGAATAACATTACCGAGACGAACAGAAACTATGAATTATTTGAAGGGTTTATAATTGAGCGAAGATACGATTCTGGCCTTTAGTTTTCAAGGTGGTATTCTTAGTTTTCTATTTCAGGTTTTTTTTTTTTTATTCTTTCCCATCTGTTATTGTTTGCTGGCTTTCATTGCAATTCCTTTGTTTACCCTCCTCCTCTTCCTCCATCTCCTCCTCCTCTTCCTTCTCCTTTTCATCGTAGTCGTCCTCCTATTTTTCGTCGTTGTTGTCGCTGTCCTCCGCCTCCTCCTCCTCCTCCGCCCCTCCCACACACACACACACTCACAAAACATACAGCTTCTATTTGCTTTTCTTATTTATATTTATCCTCGTTTCTTTGTATTCTTGTCCCTTGCCCATGTAGATCTTATTCTTACACATGTTCTCCTTGTATGCTTCCTTGTTTTGCTTGTTTTGCTTGTCCTCGCAAATTCCTCCCCCTCCTCCTCCTCCTCCTCCTCCTTCTTGCAGCAGGTTTTCTTTAAGAACTTGTCGACAGGCGGTGTGGCAGCAGCAGCAACAGCATTAGTAATAGTAGTAGTAGTAGTAGTAGTAGTATTAGTAGCAGTTGTAGTTTTTGTTGTTCTTGTTGTTGTGTTGTTTTTTTTATAGTAATAATAGTAGTAGTAGCAGTAGCAGCAGTAGCAGCAGTAGCAGTAGTAGCAATGGGTGGAGGCCCCGGAGTGACGGCTTGTAAATTGAATGTCTCTTGCATAAATAACTCTTGATGTTACTCTTCTTAACCTGCCGCCCTCCCTCACTCCCCTTCTTCCTCTCCCCTCCCATGTCTCCCTTTGCAAGCTACCGCCCTTCTTCACTCCCTTTCTTCCTCTTCCATCTCCCCTTCCCACCATCTCCCTCTCCTCTCCCTCGTCTCATAACCTGCACCCGTCTCTTACTCCCCTTCCTTTCCCCTCCCCTTTCTCCCTTCCTTATTCCCTTTCTCCCTCTTCCTTCCTTCCTCTCCCTATCTCAAGCTATCACCCTTTCTCCTCTTCTCTTTCCGCTCTTCCTTACTCCTTTGTCTCTTCCCTCTCCTTTTCTCCTCCTCTTCTCTCTCCTTCCTCTATTCCTTTGTTCCTCTTCCCATCATTCCCAATTCCGTCTTTCGTCGTTTTTCCTTTTGCTTTATTCCTCTTCTTGTTCATTTCTCCTCCCTCTGTTTCTTTTTTTCTGTTTCCTTCGTCTCTCTCTCTCTCTCTCTCTCTCTCTCTCTCTCTCTCTCTCTCTCTCTCTCTCTCTCTCTCTCTCTCTCTCTCTCTCTCTCTCTTCCCGATATAAGTAATCTCCCGATATTATTTATTTAGTTCTTCGCCAACGCTCGCGCCACGTTAGGAAAATATAATGAAAAGACGTGAAGAATGCTCATGACCTGACCTCTCCTCCTCCTCCTCCTTCTCCTTCTCCTCCTCCTCCTCCTCCTCCTCCTCTTCCTCCTCCTGCAACCTTCGCCACCGCCTCCACCACTTCCTCCACCACCACCACCACCTCAACACACCATCTGAATCTGTAAGTAGAGACCCCACGACCTCCTCTCCTCCTCCTCCTCCTCCTCCTCCTCCTCCTCCTCCTCCTCCTCTTTCTCCTCCTCCTCTTCCTCCTCCTCCTCCTCCTCCACGATCTCATTTACACTGAGTGGCCCCATAACACCACGCTGACGCCTCCCCTTCCCTCCTCTTCCCTCTCCTTCTCCCCTTCCCTTCTCTCCCCTTCCCTAGTGACCCATGATCCCTTCCTCCCTTCCTCCTTTCCTCCTTCCTCTACCCTCCTTAGTTACCTCTCTTTAACTTTTTTTCTCTCTTTGCCTTTTTTTCTTTCTTTCTCTTCTTAATGATCTTCTCTTTTATTCTTTCTTTTTTATATGTACTTTTTTGTTTTAATTCCTATCTCATTATTCTTTCCGCTTTCCTTATTTTCTCATTTTTTCTTCTATCCCTTTAATATTATATTTCTTTCTCTTTCCCCTTTTGTTCTTTAATCTTTCTTTTCTCCTCCTCCTCTTCTTCTTCCTCCTCCTCCTTATGTCCTTTCATCTTTCTTTCCTTCCTCTTCTTCCTCCTCCTCCTGTCCTTATATCTTTCCTTTCTCCCTCCTTATCTCTCCTTACATCCTTTCCTCCTCTTGTTCCTCCTCTTACCTCTTTAGTTAAACCTTATCCTTACCTTCTTTTTGGCCAGTCTGTTTCCCTCCCTCCCTCTCTTCCTCTCTCCCATCTTCATTTCTCCCATTTTCTCTCCCACTCACCTTCCTTATCCATCCACTTCATATCCATTACACATTTCTCTCCTTTCTCTCTCTTTATCTAAGTGTCCTTTTTCCCCCATTCCGTATCTTAATCCCTTGTCTTTCTTTACCACATTCACGATAACTTGGCGGAGCGGGGTGGAAGTGGGGCGGGGCTTTTAAATTTGAAAGAACCAATACGGTGGGAGAGTGAGTTGCCGGTGAGTAATTCATATCCTATAGGGAATGAATATGGCGCTATTAATTAATCTATTCGCTGTTTTGTTTATTGCCTTAATGGTGGTTAGCTTTCGTTCAATATTCTGCTGTTTTTTTTTTTTTTGTAATGAGTGTAATTGTGATTTTTTGCTACTGAGTTAAAATCAATACTTTGGCCTTTATTGTTGTTGTTGTTGTTATTGTTGTTGTCATTATTATTATTATTATTATTATTATTATTATTATTATTATTATTATTATTGTTGTTGTTGTTGTGGGTGGGAAGGATTCACCAGAGAGAGAGAGAGAGAGAGAGAGAGAGAGAGAGAGAGAGAGAGAGAGAGAGAGAGAGAGAGAGAGAGAGAGCTGTACCATCTATCCTCCTCGTCCCCCTCTTCCTTTTCCTCCTCTCCTCCTCCTCCTCCTCCTCCTCCTTCTCCTTTTCCTACACCTCCTCTTCCCTCCATTCCTTGGGTACTAATTGAAGCCTCTCTCCTATGCACTTGTTTCTCTCTCTTCCTCTCCCTTCACCCTCTCTCTCTCTCTCTCTCTCTCTCTCTCTCTCTCTCTCTCCCGCCACGGTAATTAGGGTTGCCTCTACGTGGTGCTAACGCCATAACGCCACTCTCTGCCGCGTGTCCCGCAGAAAAAGGCGCCGCCATCAGAGGTGACGCCACTCTTTCTTCTCACTTTGGGCTAATGACGTAAGTTTGGGTAGCGTTTTTGTAAGGTACGTTCTCTCTCTCTCTCTCTCTCTCTCTCTCTCTCTCTCTCTCTCTCTCTCTCTCTCTCTCTCTCTCTCTCTCTCTCTCTCTCTCTCTCTCTCTCTCTCTCTCTCTCTCTCATGTTCCGTGGAATAATGTATGTGCTTTTCGTGTCATCTGTTTGTTTTTTATTTGTGTGTGTGTGTTGAGCTGTCACGCTAATAAATGTATATAATGCGTATTTTTAAAGGTCATGTGGACACACACACACACACACACACACACACACACACACACACACACACACACACACACACACACACACACACACGCAAGCCCCGAGGCACAAATAGCATACAGGAAATGTGGAATAAGTCCATCATTAATTAATCACATGAATATTTAATTTTTCAATGCGTCGCAGCACATCCTTTTATGTCCACCACTTCGTAACGGGAACAAGTGCGAAGGGGGAACTGCAGTAAACACAGAATAAGCAGGAACGGAGAACTTGGAGCGGACAGAAAATAAACAGGATCGAAAATTTAGTCAAAAGAAAGAAAACTAGAGCGAAACATGGAAATAAACAGAAAATGAACGGGAACGAAAATTTGCACTTAAAGAAAAAGAAAACTAGGACGAAAAACGAAAATAAACAGAAATTGAAGACAGTTAAAAAAAAGAAAAAATTGCGATGAACAGGAACGAAAAACTGAAGGAAGAGGAAAGGAAACTAGAACGAAAAATTGCAGCAAGAAGGAAGGAAACTAGACTAATAATTGTAGTGAATTTTAAAGAAATACATATATAAAACTACACCAGATCTGGAATAAACACGCATAGGAATGTAAAGAAAACGGACATCAGAGGGAAAACGGAAAACTCCAATATTAAAACATGAAAAAGAAAACGTTGACTGAAAACAAATGAAAACGAGGAAACAACGGATTTTGAAAGTAAACAAGCAGAAACTAATCGAAAAGAGGAAAAGAAAGTAGAGAAAAAGTGGAAATGGAAAACAAACAAGGATGAAACACACGAGCAAGAAGAAAGGAAAGGTTAAAAGTAAAAAAAAAAGAGTCAAACCGGAGCGGAAAATGAACAGAAGAGGAAAAAAACAAATAGAAAAAGAAAAGGAATCACAACGCGAAACAAATGAAAACGGAAGACAAAAACTGAAACTGAAATAAAGAAAAAAAAAAAAGCTGACAGATCAAACCGGTAGTGACACACACACACACACACACACACACACACACACACACATACCTAAAAATTTATAGTTGGTGAAAAATTCCTCCAACATTAAGGTCATTTAGCGCAAAGTATTATGCGAAAAGTGCCTTAAATGATGAAGTATAATAATGATTTAATGCTTCGTACAAAGATGAATTAAGCAATAAAATTTAGAACGTTAAAACTTTTATAAAAATTTTGGTTTTGCGTAAGAATATTAAAAGCGTCTTTGTCTTCCTTAGTGGACGTGAGAGAGAGAGAGAGAGAGAGAGAGAGAGAGAGAGAGAGAGAGAGAGAGAGAGAGAGAGAGAGAGAGAGAGAGAGAGAGAGAGAGAGAGCATATTGTCTTCAATCTAATGTTGCTAATGACGAAGAAAGTAAATAAATAAAAAAGAAGAGGGAACGAAGGCAGAAAACAGGATCTGGAGCATTAAGCAAGAGAGAGAGAGAGAGAGAGAGAGAGAGAGAGAGAGAGAGAGAGAGAGAGAGAGAGAGAGAGAGAGAGAATGACGTCGGAAAAATGGAAGCGAGTGATTAAGGAGGAGAAAGAGATGAAAGACTTAAAGGAGAAGGAAGCGTCTCTTTGTTTTTTTACCTCACGCGACAAGTTTCCGGTACAAGCACACCTGTGTCCTGAGGTAATGAGGCCACTTTGCCACCTCCAGCCAGCCAGGTGACACTCACAAACACCTGGTGAACGCCGCACCTCCTTAACGCATTTAAAACTCGGACTCTTTTTTTTTTTTTTTTACCGTTTGTGTGTGTGTGTGTGTGTGTGTGTGTGTGTGTGTGTGTGTGTGTATAAATGTATTTGCTATGTGGGTTACTGTTGCTGCGTATTGCGTATTGTATTATGATGTGTGTATGTTGTAAGATATTTTATAAGCTTATTTTCTTTTTATACTCGTATACGCGTCTATTTTAAGAGATTCACTGTTTATTTTTTCATTCAGGGCTTGTTTAAATGTTTTCATTTGTAGTTTTGTATTAATTTTCGGATCAGGCAGAATAGTTTTGCGTGTGGTTTAGTAGTTTATGTATAAATGTATGTATGTGTGTATGTACGTAGGTTGGTATGCAGGTACGTAGCTAGGCACGCGTATGTATGTGTTTATGTAATTCTCTCTCTCTCTCTCTCTCTCTCTCTCTCTCTCTCTCTCTCTCTCTCTCTCTCTCTCTCTCTCTCTCTCTCCCCTACTCCTTACTCTTTTCATTAATTCTTTCATCAATCTATCTTTCTGTTCTCTTTCTCTCTTCTCCCATTCGCTTCCTTTTCTCTCCCTGATCTTTTCCCTCTTCCTTCCTACGGGCATCAATTTCTTTTCTACTCCTATATCCATCTCTTATTCCTCGCTTTCCTTCATCCTCCCTTCCATCATCCTTTTCTCTTCTTCCTCTGCTAGTTCGCCAGTAGTTTTCCCCATTACCCGTTTACTATTTCTCCCTTCTTGTCGCCTTTTCCCCCCTTCATTCTCTCCTGTTCACACAATCTCTCTCTCTCTCTCTCTCTCTCTCTCTCTCTCTCTCTCTCTCTCTCTCTCTCTCTCTCTCTCTCTCTCTCTCTCTCTGTCTCTCTCTAGTAACCCATACGTGTTTTCCCTCCCTCCCTCCTTCCCTCCTTCCCTATTTCCCTAACCCCTCCCTCCCTCCTTCTCTCTTTACCCTCCAGCGTCAGCATCAGTGTGTTTCCCTGTCGGTACACACACACACACACACACACACACACACACACACACACACACGGTGACAGCGGCGCTAAATTAGCCGTGATGTAACACAAAGGGCGGCGCGGCTCAGGCTAGGGGAGAATATCGGTGAATTTACAAGTTACCGGCGACAGGTGTTGTGAAGGGAAGGTGTAATGGCAAGGTGTGTGAGGTGGCTTGA
>NC_087173.1:5232985-5240485 GCF_035594125.1 Scylla paramamosain
CAGAGTTAACAACGATAAAACATTTTTCCGATCCTCTCTCTCTCTCTCTCTCTCTCTCTCTCTCTCTCTCTCTCTCTCTCTCTCTCTCTCTCTCTCTCTCAACCGGCCTGTCGTGTTTCATAACTTGAATATATATTATTGTCCTCTATTGCAGACTTTATATTCTTAGTCTAATATTATGTTTTCTCTTCTTTCGTAATATATATTAATGTTTATTTTCTATTTTTTTCTTTTTTCGTGGGGAAGTTAAAGATTATATTTCTGGAAAGCAATAATTTTAGGGCGAGTTGTGGACGGAGTTAAGTGTAATTTTGTTGGTAATATAATATAATTTCTAGAGAGAGAGAGAGAGAGAGAGAGAGAGAGAGAGAGAGAGAGAGAGAGAGAGAGAGAGAGAGAGAGAGAGAGAGAGAGAGAGAGAGAGAGAGAGAGAGAGAAAAATTTAAAGAAACTGGGAAAGTTTGCATGTCTTTCTCTGCCAAGTCACTCGTATGAAACAAAATGAAAGATTGTAAATGCATAAAGCTTTTGCTGAATGTTTTATGAGTTTATGTATAATTGAAAAGCTGAATATTGAAGAGATATACATCGGTGTGTAGTTACTATTATTATCATTATTATTATTATTATTATTATTATTATTATTATTATTATTATTATTATTAGTATTATTATTATTATTATTATTGGTAGTAGTAGTAGTAGTAGTAGTAGTAGTAGTAGAAGTAGTAGTAGTAGTGGTTTTGATGTTATTAATTCATCCATCATTATTTTCAGTTTCATATTCCACTTTTCTTCTGATCTTTCTTCCTTACTTTATTTCTTTTTCGTTTCCTTTGCCCACATTAAACTTTCTTTCTTTAGTACTTTTTAAACTTTCCAGCCATAAATTTTTCTTCCTTATCTAACCTTTGTTCTCTCTCTCTCTCTCTCTCTCTCTCTCTCTCTCTCTCTCTCTCTCTCTCTCTCTCTCTCTCTCTCTCTCTCTCTCTCTCTCTCTCTCTCTCTCTCTCTCTCTCTACACTAACCTACATTAACCTTACAAATCTACAGCAGCTACGCTATCCTCTTTAAACCCCCATATATTTTACCTTCCATTTTATCAATACTTTTTATTTTTTTTATATTCCCGTTAAGGTCACAGCGATACGATATTCCAGTACTGTCTGAATCTTTGTTTCCTTTCCTCTCCCTCCGCTCAGATTTATGGCGACTCTCTCCACGTAATGTATTCTCAAACGCAGCCCCGTCTCGACCAGGCCTAGTGTGTGTGTGTGTGTGTGTGTGTGTGTGTGTGTGTGTGTGTGTGTGTGTGTGTGGTAAACTCCGCAGCTGTAAGATTTGAGATTCTTGTGTTTTGTTGGTGTTTGGTTCTCTCTCTCTCTCTCTCTCTCTCTCTCTCTCTCTCTCTCTCTCTCTCTCTCTCTCTCTCTCTCTCTCTCTCTCTCATTAGATTACACCTAAAATGCTTCGTTTTCCGATAAATACATCAAAGTTTAATTAAGATCCCGTGTTTTTGTTTACGCAAAGGGAGAAGCTGATTGGCTGGTGTGGTTAGGAAGGCGACCTATAAACTTCTTGTACCAGGGTTCGCTTCTTTGTTGAATGGTTAGAGTTATGGTATATAGATTCAAGGTTTTTTTTTTTGTAGATAGGTATAAATTTAGTTTGTTAGTGTTGGTTGATAGTTATTGCGTTATGTAGTCAGTTAGATACTCGTCCATAAAGAGAGACTTATTCACTTACTTGTTTATTTGTTTAGTTAGTTAGTTCGTCAGTTATTTAAGTAGTAGGTATTAATTTCAAACCAAACCGCTGTATTTCTAGACTTACTCATGAAATTTCACCCAAAAATCCACAGCTCTCGAGATTTTTCTTGTACAGTTTCACCGCAGATAAAGAAAAAAAAAAAAGAATTTCCGAGTCCACTGTTGGCTGTTGCTTAATTCAACACAATATGAGGTACAAAGATTTCAAGCCTGCTCACTCCAGCCACTCCAACGCTCAAATTATTCCCCTAAAGAACTGTATGGAGCACGCTACGATTGATCCTCTCGAGTCTGAATAAATCCCGAACCAGATGGTCATATGAAACGTGCACCTTCAAAAGTACACCTCGCGAAGTACACCTCCAACATTACATTGATTACAGGGCGGAGGGAAATGAAGTAGCAAGTAGATGTAGTGCATGGGCGTGTATAGAAAGTGAAGGAAGAAGGGAGGGCGTTTATAAAGGGTAAGGAATGTAGTGTGGGTATGTAACTAGCTGGGAATATAGCACCAGAAGTCACGTACGCAAGTGGGGAAGTAGTAGAAGTCACGTATATGAAGGGAAAATGTAGTTGTGAGTTTTGTAAAGGGTAGAGTTTATAGCGAGGTACTGGTGGGGGAAAATTAGTGGGTGTCATTTGTGTTTATGCAATTCCTCTACGTGGTGAAGTCGTGGTTGTGGTGGTAGTGTTTGGTGGAAAGCCAACGCGTGCACACATACTGAGACACACACACACACACACACACACACACACACACACACACACACACACACACACTAAAGGATTGCTGAATTAAAATATCACACATAGTTAAACATTCCTCCTCCAGACTCACAAATACACCCACACACACACACACACACACACACACACACACACACACACACACACACACCACAATGGAGGGAAATATTCAGGATGGCATTGTGGCGTGAGCACATTGGTCCTGCTATAGAGTGAACCTTATGGCGGTACTGCAGATTTTATGGCGCCACGCTGGCTTGTGGGATGAGGGAGTGGGTGGGTCAATGCCGCGCCGTCACGTGAAAGGGCCATTGTGGGCGTATTTGGGCCCCTACCGCTTATTGGAGTGACGTGGTAGTGTTTTGTGCCGTGACGTGTTTGGGGAGGCAACGGGGCGGGTTGGGGGAGGGAAAAGGAACGCGTTTATATGGGGATAAGATTCTACTGTGTTTGGGGATTGGGCGGATTGGGGGATTGTGTTTAGGGAAGGAACAGTGCCTTGCTTTGGGGAGAGAACGATTATGCCTGGAGAGGGAAAGTGAGCGTGTTCATGTGGGAAGGGAGTCTGCTGTGCTTAGGGATTGCGGAGGAAAAGATGTCGTGTTTGTGAAGGCATCGGGGCGTGTTAATTTGGGAAGGAAACCATACCTAGCTTTAGTGAGGAATGGTCATGTTTGGGGAGGCAACTGGAGAGGAAATTCTGCTCTGCTTGAGGAGGAGAGGGAGCGATGTCGTCACTGGGAGGAGACTTGTGTTGGAGAAGAGAACGGGAGAATGTTTATTTGGAGAGGAAATTTTCTCTTGGTCTGGGGAGGGTACGGTCGTGTCTAGGGAAGGAACGATGCTGTGTTTTGGGAGACAGTGCAGCCGTGGTTGGGGGACGAATACTAAGGAGTGTCAGGGGTCTTATAAAATGCCAGAGAGGTTAAGCGCATCAGAGCATCAGGGAGGATCAGAGAATGGTAATGAATATCAGGAATGTCAGGAAGTGTCAAGGAGTACCACAAAGTATCAGGAAATATCAGAGGTTAACACGGAGTACAAAGGAATCCTAGGTACGTCCAAGAAGCATCAGAGTATCCGGAAATGCTAGGAAGTATCAGGGAAAGGCAAGGAAGGTCAGGGAATGCCAAGACATACAGGGCAGGAAGTAGCAGGGAGTGCCAGGGAGGATCAGGGAGTGTCAGGGCGTACAGGGGAGTACAAAAGAGTGGCAGGAAGTAGCAGAGAGTGCCAGGGAGGGTCAGGGAGTGTCAGGGCGTACAGGGGAGAACAAAAGAATGGCAGGAAGTAGCAGGGAGTGCCAGAGAGGGTCAGGGAGTGTCAGGGCGTACGGGGAAGTACAAAAGAGTGGCAGGAAGTAGCAGGGAGTGCCGCCTTGGTCGCGCCGTGTGGTGGTGGGCCATAATAACCTGCAGACGAGGCCTTTATGGCACTCACGCTGTCTTGCGGCTCTTGAGGTGCCAGCGGGCCCTTAATGGCGGCACGGCGGTGTTTACAGTGCTATCATGGCTCTTATTATGCGTCAGGGGCGGCGGGGGCGTCATGCGGCGCGGCCTGGTGGTGCCGTGAGTCGGGCTGCGGTCCATGTCTTTACTCTGATTCATGTCCTTCACTCACTTCACGCTTGATTGCAAGGTCCCTGATATTAATGTGCTTGAAGAACCATCGCGCTGCCTGGAAGAAACATGCCTGCATTCTTTTATCCGACTTTGATCATGGGAACTTTCATATTTTTTGTCTCTCCTGTCTCTTAGTGTGCCATTTTCTTGGTTAGGAAAATGCACTTGACTCGTAATTGGAGGCCGCGCGATATTAATGTGTTCGTAAAATGTCATTGTGGTTGAAAGGATCTTGGCTCCCGCCTTTTGTATTAATTCTGAGGATCGTGGAGGCAGTAACGCTGGCCATGATTTGAGGCTCCGCGGTATTAATGCACCTGAACATCCTGCGCTGCGGCTTAAAGAAATTCGAGACGCCATTACGTGCCGCACAGATTCATGGAACCTGTCATGTGTTATTTATTTTATTTTTTTCTCTCCAGTGTTGTGGTTCCATGTTAGGAAAGTGCAATGATATCAGTGTATTTATATAACATTTATGGTGGTTGAGAGAAACTTGGGTGTTGTTTTCTCATGGATATATCGGTAGTTTTTGTTTTATTTATGTGGTAAAACTCTAACATAGGCAAATATAATGGTCTAAAATTATCTCCTTTTGTAGAATCCTTACCGTAGTTGAGAGAAACCTACCTAGTTTTTTTACTTTAGTTGAATTATGGACACTACAATATTTACCTTCTATAGAAACTTAACTTTTACATTATTTGAATAACAGATACTTCAGCATTTACCATTGATAGAAACTTGGCTTTTACAGTAATTGAATCATAGACTACAATATTTACCTTCTATAGAAACTCAGCTTTTACGTACACTCTACAATATTAAACTTTTTTCATATTGCTATAGTTAAGAATACGCACTAGAAATATCTCTCATTATGTATACTACCGCATGAATCAGTAAAAGATAAACAGATAATAATAGTAATAATAAAAAAAAACATAACTCACTCAATCACGGAGCGGGACTCGAACCTGGAAGCAGAAATAACACAACAACGACATTAGCCACACATACGAGTATAGCCAGCAGGGCCGCGCTTCCGTTGGCTGAGGGTCGTAGCGTCGTCTTGCGGGAGTTTATGGAGTGTTAAGCGGGATGGCGCGGCGCTCGTGGCTTTGTGAGGGGCGGAAAATTGTGTGCGTGTGTCAGTGCGTCCCGCGGGTGAAAGATTGATAGCTGCGTAAACTGTTGTGGCGAAAAGTCCCGCCAAAAATCTTGTTTGTCATTCATATATGTCAAGCGTAGTACCTGTTAACGAAGACAAAGGAGAGAGAGAGAGAGAGAGAGAGAGAGAGAGAGAGAGAGAGAGAGAGAGAGAGAGAGAGAGAGAGAGAGAGAGAGAGAGAGGTAGATAGTCAAGCAAAACAAACAAACGGACACATAAAAAAATGGAATGGTTAGTATTCATGTATGTAGAGAGAGAGAGAGAGAGAGAGAGAGAGAGAGAGAGAGAGAGAGAGAGAGAGAGAGAGAGAGAGAGAGAGAGAGAGGGAATATTTAAGTTTACGTTCACAAAGTTATAGTTGCAGTACTTTACAACAAAATGGAAGAAAAAGTTTACTTAATATCACCATCTTCAACTAACTGCACAATATTGCTTTCATAATTATACCGCGGCGGAACATTCATATCTTCCTTCATATTATCTCGCTCTTACTCCCACCTACATGTTTAATATCAGAAAGGAAGAGAAGATTTATTCGGTATTACCCTAAAGAAAAAAAAAACACTGGTTTTATTATAATCCAACATAACAGCGAAACATCCGTATTTCCTTACATATTAACTTGCTCATACTCACACGGTGGAAAATATTTGCCTTCCAGTACATTCACCCTGAAACTTGCTTCTCACTGGCGTCTATATTACGTGTTTGTCAGAAAAGTATGAAGTTTCGTTTTTTTTTTTTTTCGTTTATATATGTTTTGGAAGACTCCCGGCGCCTGCGGAGTCCTGGAGTTTTACGGTGGAGTGCAGTGTTCTCGTAACTTGGGGGAGCGAGGCCTTTGTTTTTGTGGATGCGGGTCGTGAGTGACGCTTTACTGGGGTCATCAACGCGCTACTGCCACCACACCACCACCAGGAACTGTGGCACTAGCAGAGGCAGCAGTAGTGATAGTGGGAGCAGCAGGAGCAGCAGCAGTGGTAGTATAGTGAGAGCAACACCAGCAGTAGTATTAGTGATAGTGGGAGCAGCAGCAGCAGCAGTAACAGCAGTAGTGGCAATAGCAGCAGTATTAGTAGTGATAGTAGCAGTGGTGGTAATAGTAGTGACAGCAGCAGTAGTAGTAATAGTGGTGAGGGTAATAAAAGGGTCGAGAAACTGTAATGAAATAACAGCGCTAATAATAGAACTTACAGTTGTAGTATTAATTGCAGTCAGACAGAGGCATGAAGGGCAAGAAAGTTATAAGAGCAGAGTTTGCAGTACTGGTGGTAGTTGCAGTATAATTAGTAGTAATAGGATTTCATTATGGTGAAAGACGAACTTTGTTTTGTTCAATGCCTCAAAAAATATATTCCTTTATCCATCCATTTGATACAACCTTCTAGACAACTATTTCCTCCTTTTCAGTACCACTCAAGTACCCTCCCTTCTCTACACTGAACATACTTGAACCGTTCCCTTACTAAAATCTCAACCGGAAACCACATCTCTTCTCTTGCTAAAACAGCTTCCATAAAGTGAGGTGTTCTGTTTCGTGTCAGTAGTTCTCCCAGCTTCTAACTCTATACACAGGCATCGTTCGTCAACTCACTCAACCTTTCCAAACAAGATGGAGTCAAAAGATTTTCGTCTCATGGATTCCTCTCTTCTGACAGAGTTCCTTGATTATCTCACTCACCGCAGCAGTGTTACATATATTGCTTTCTATCTTCCGCCGTTATTGCCGTGGTTATTGCTCGTCTGATGTTGCCAACAGCATGCCTCTACCTTTCTCGCGGCCTCACTGCACAAGATTTTCCACTTACCCTTATCCCCTTTTCTGTCCGCCTTACTGATGATGTAAGAGTTAACCACTATCTTCGCTCCTCCATCCCTTTTACTAGTGAAATCTGGAACCCTCTTGTATTTTCTCCTACTTACGACTCGAACTGTTTCAAAAGAGAAATATCAACACACCACAAAACCTAATTATTTTCCTTTATTTTTTTTGTTGAATTACTCCTACTACTACTGCTACTACTAGTACTACTACTACTACTACTACTACTACTAAGCAGCAACATCAAGAGCAGTAGCAGCAACAATAGTAGTAGCAGTAGTAGCAGTAGTAGCAGTAGTAGTAGTAGTAGTAGTAGCAGCAGCAACAGCAAAACCAGTTCCAGGAGTAGAAATAAAACCAGGCAGGAAC
>NC_087173.1:5245485-5247985 GCF_035594125.1 Scylla paramamosain
AGAGAGAGAGAGAGAGAGAGAGAGAGAGCAATGAACGAGGAAGGAAGGATTGTTATGGGGACAGAAATATTGATCAGAAAGTAATCAACGTGAAGATTTGCAAAGAAAATATTGTAAAAATCAGAAAGTGATGACAGAAAATTGACAGAAATCATAAATAAAACGAAAGAGGAAAACGTGTCTGACAGGGAGGAGGGAGAGCGGAAAATAACGAAAGAAAAAGTACAAAGGGTTGGAGAGGAAGAATGAAAATAACGACAAACGATAAAATACGAAAAAAAAAATCACTAAAAAGAAACGGCCCAGAAATCTGATACTACTCAAAAATACACAAAGAAAAACGAAATGCATGAAGAATAATGAAAATCTGACAATCAAGAACCGTTGAGAGAATAACATACGTAAATAACAATGTGAATAACAAAGAAATGAAGCAGAAAACAAATGAATAGATGAAGGGAGGGTAAGAGAAAAGGGAAGGAAGGAAGGGTAGAGAGAGAGGAAGAAGGATAGGAATGGAAATAACGATAAATAAGAAATTGGAGCATACAGAGAGAAACATATTGCGAAAATCAGGAGAGGCAGACACAATTGTACAAAAATAGCGAAAGCAGGGAGTGAGAAAAGGACGCATGGATGAACAGAGGGAAAGAGAGACGAAAGAGGGGGAGGAATACGAATAACGGTAAACGAACGATGATAAGTAAACGATGTCGATAAATGAGAAATTGGAGCACATACTTAAATAAATGAAACGAATAAGGAAATAACAAAAAAAAAAATAAATAAATAAATAAAACAGAAAACTGAACAATTTGTCGAGACTCGTGAGATGAATAGGTAATTAAATACCATAGATAAGGAAACAAACAAACAACTCAGTCATTTACCGACACGACTGGCAGGTGAATCGCGTTAATTAAAGACGTAAAACAACATCTGACTAGTAATTAGTGTCCATAATGGCGACACACACACACACACACACACACACACACACACACACACACACACACACACACACAGGGACGTAATGGTGAAATAAATGTAGAACCCAAACTGACGTGACTGAAGCAGCGAGATGTAATTTAAGCAAGGCGTCCTGACACCTGCGTGAGGAAGAGTAGGAGGAGGAGGAGGTAGGATAGAACTGATGAAGGCGGCAAGGAGGAAGATGGAAAGGAGGATAGAGGGAGGGAGGGAGGAGGAGGGAAGGGAGTGGGGAACAAAAGGAGGGCGAGAATTAGTGGGAGCAGAAAGAAAAAAATGACGAGGAAAAGAATTGGTAAGAGGAAATGCAAATTATGATGATAAGGATGCTGACGATGATGATGATGAGAAGGAGGAGGAGGGGGAGGAAGATGATGACGATGAGGAGGAGGAAGAAGTAGGAGAAGATGGGAGACGGGGTGAAAAAGAAGAGAAAGACAGATTTCATAGGAAAAACAGGAAAAAAAGGAAGAATTAGGAGCAGATGCAAATTAAAAGGATGACAATGATAATGACGAAGAGGAAGAGGAAGGAAAAGGAGACGAAGATGAGAATAACCAAGAGTAGAAAAAAAGAGAACAAGAAAGTCGTAGGATGTGGAAAAAAAAAGCTGGAGGAATAAGAAAAAATAAAATAGAGAAGAGGAGGAAGAGATGAACATAGAACAGTAGATGATAAAGGAATGCAAGGAAAAGAAGAAAGGCAATAAGAAACAAGGGACTTAACAAGATGAAGATGAAAGCCTGCCAAAGAAGAATAATATATGAGAGGAGGAGGGAAGAAAAAGAATAAGAAAATAATTCCTACGTTTACCTTACCTGTACCTGCCCTGAAACTAATGATTATTATCGACCTCTCACCTTTCCTTGTCTTAGCTTCACATTTCTCGCCACACAGAGAATAAGAAATGAGAGAGAGAGAGAGAGAGAGAGAGAGAGAGAGAGAGAGAGAGAGAGAGAGAGAGAGAGAGAGAGAGAGAGAGAGAGAGAGAGAGAGAAGATCTATCTACACACACACACACACACACACACACACACACGTACAAAGGAAAAATAAATTCGGTAGTACATCACATTTACGAGGCCCAGAAGGGAAAGGAAACATGATAAAGGGAAAATTAAACAGTGCTTCTACCTGCCCAAGGTGACGGTGGCCTGGGAAAAGGGGAAAAAAAAGTGAGGGAAAATATAGAAAAGGGCCATAGTAATCAAGTCCCTTAAGTGGTTCAGGGTGGAATGAAACTGTGTGTGTGTGTGTGTGTGTGTGTGTGTGTGTGTGTGTGTGTGTGTGTGTGTGTGTGTGTGTGTGTGTGTGTGTGTGTGTGTGTGTGTGTGTAAGTTAAGTGAGATAGTAATGACCTAACTGGAAGAGAGAGAGAGAGAGAGAGAGAGAGAGAGAGAGAGAGAGAGAGAGAGAGAGAGAGAGAGAGAGAGAGAGAGAGAGAGAGAGTGAAATTTATATACAACACAGAAAATATTTACACGGAATAGATTAAAAACTCATTCTGATT
>NC_087173.1:5252985-5255485 GCF_035594125.1 Scylla paramamosain
TTCCTTCTCGTCTTCTAATCCTCATACCTCTCAACATTGCTTTTTCTGTATTTCATTTTCTTAATTTCCTCCTACTTGTCCTCCTCTTCCATTTGTTCCTCCTTCTCTTCCTTCTCTTAGTTTTATTCTTCCTCTTTCTTTTTCATCTTTGCTTTCCGCTTCCTCCTCCTTTCCTCCTCGTGGAAATCCGAAGCAGAAACACACGCAACACCTGCATATACGAGAATTAAGCAATATAAACACAAATCCAACAATTATAAAGTACAGTACACAACTTAAATCCTCTTCCAAACATTTAAACACCAGAGGGATGAGACCCATTGTAAATTTTAATTCCTTCATGCAAACGCTTAAGCCTCGCGTGATTCATTGGCGTTTCGAATTTCTTTAGTTGAAGCCCAGCAAAATTATGCCTCAAAATGAAAGCTTCCAAAATTAAACTTCTTCCAAAATAAAGCCCCATAAAAAAAATGAAGGCCCCTTAAAAATGAAGCCCCCAAAATTAAGCCCATCCAAAAAATTAAGCCTCCAAAAAGAAAAATCCCCCTTAAATAAACCATCCTCAAAAAATGAAGCCCCTGCAAAATTAAGAACCCCAAAAATGAAGCCCCCTGAAAATTGAAGCTCCAAAAATATGTAGCCTCCAAAAAGGAAGGTCTCCTAAATAAAGCACTCCTCAAAAATGAAGCTCCCAGAATTAAGCTTCTCCCAAAATGAAGCCTCCCAAAAATGAAGCCCTCAAAAAATGAAGCCTCCCCAAAATTGAAGCCCCAAAAGTAAAGTCCCCAACAAATTGAGCTTCCAAAAAAAGATCCCCTACATAAAGCCCTTCTCAAAAATTAAGCTCCCAAAAATGAAGCCTCTCTCAAAGCAAAGCCCTCCCCCTTAAAAAAAAAGCCACCCCCAAATGAAGCTTTTAAGCCCCCAAAATTAAGCTTTAATTTGGAGGGCTTTATTTTGTGTGGCTTCAATTTGGAGGGCTTCAATTTGGAGTACTTCATATTTTTAGGCTTAATTTTGGACGGGCCTACTTTTGTGTGGGATTCATTTTAGGGCGTATTCACTTCTTCAGAATAAAAAAGTATATGAATGAAGTAGGTTTATTGTTTCATATTCTTGTCTGTTTGCTCTTTTCTTCTTCTTCTTCTTCTTCTTCTTCTTCTTCTTCTTCTTCTTCTTCTTCTTCTTCTTCTTCTTCTTCCTCCTCTTCTTCTTCTTCTTCTTCTTCTCTTCTTCTTCTTCTTCTTCTTCTTCTTCTTCTTCTTCTTCTTCTTCTTCTTCTTCTTCTTCTTCTTCTTTTATCTTGTCCTCAGCATCACACTTCCATTTACTTGTTTAATCTTTTCTATTGCTTCCTTTCTCTTCTTTTCATTTTTTTTAATTAACTGATTCTTACTTTTATTGTTTATTAATTTGTTTTTTTAATAATTTATCTCTTTTTTGTATTTTTTTCTTCAGTTCGGTGTTTCTGTTTACATCTTTTTTTTTCCTTCCTGTATTACGTTTTTATTTCCCTTACCTCATTCCTCCCTGTTTCGTGACTCTTTTCTTCCTTTTTTTTCCTTATTATTATGTCTGAGTTTCCTCCACATTCCAGCATTTCTTTTGAGTTTATTCCTTGTGCAGGTGTTTCTTTCCACTTGCCCTCCACCTTTCCTTACTTCCCTTCCTCTCCTCTTTCCTCCATAACTTCTCTTCACGCCGACTGTCTTCCCTGCATCCCTCCCCACCTACTTTCCCTCCAACCATTCCTTTTCCCCTTCGTTCAACAGACAGACAGACAGAGGCAAGAAAACTTTACCCAATGTAACTTAACCTAACACTGACAGACAGACAGACAGACAGACATAAACCATTAAACAAAACCCTTAAAAAATTCACGTCCTTTCTACTAACTTTTTCCTCTACTCCTTATTATTCATCGCCCCCTTTACCTTCTTCCTTCTCGCAGGTTTGGTGGTAATCAAGGACTAATGAATTTTAAGGTGAAGCTGAAAGCCCCGAGCCGCCATCCCCTCATGTCACGCTCGGCTGCTTTTGGTTATGGAAACTGTCGGGGCGTTAGATTAACCTAGCTTATGCCTGTAGTTTATTATATACCTGCTTAGTTCCCCCTTAACACACACACACACTCACTCTCTCTCTCTCTCTCTCTCTCTCTCTCTCTCTCTCTCTCTCTCTCTCTCTCTCTCTCTCTCTCTCCGTTTTATAGCCAGAATGAGAAAAAAGGGTAGATTGTATTAGTAAAGAGAGAGAGAGAGAGAGAGAGAGAGAGAGAGAGAGAGAGAGAGAGAGAGAGAGAGAGAGAGAGAGAGAGAGAGAGAGAGAGAGAGAGAGAGAGAGAGAGAGAGAGAGAGAGAGAGAGAGAGAGAGAGAGAGAAATCTTTTTATGTGCGCTTTGCGTGTTTTTGTTGTTTTTTTTCTTTCAGTTTCTGTCTTCCTTTGTTCTTCCTTTTTCTCTTTCTCTTTCATTCTTTCTTTTTCTTTCCTTCTTTCCTTC
>NC_087173.1:5257985-5277985 GCF_035594125.1 Scylla paramamosain
TGGCCATAACCATGAATATTCAGCTTAATATTCTTTCTTATTTGGAAAGAATTTACCGTCTAAAATGTTTTCCGTAACATTTTTTATCCTCCCAAGATATATGTACGTCTTCTTTTGCATAAAATTAAATATCCATCCCTCAGTATTAGTTTAATATGTAGTGAACCTCAAAACCTTCCATAAATATTAATGCTTTTTTCCCACAAATTTGAATATTTTTTTCCTTTTTTTTATACGGGATTTCGGTGAATTAATTTTGTCCTCCCTCTCGTCCTGCTTCTTTAGTGTACGGATGTGAAGAGTTTGCTCCTCATGATGTGCTTAGGAATCGCGTCTCTCGTGGCTGTGTTCGGATTTTATGTTCACGCGCTTGTTTTTACTAAGTTTTCAGCGGCCTGAATTCGCCCACTCCCTCCCGGCGATGGTGGTGGTGGTGGTGGAGGTGGTAGTGGTTGAGGTTGTGATGGTGGTGGTGGGGGTGTTCGTGGTGGTATCAACATGTAATATTGATGGTAATGTTTGTAGTACTTGCTGTAGTTGTAATAATAGTTGTAATGGTAGTAGTTATAGTAGTAGTAACAGTAGTAGCAGCAGCAGCAGTGGTAGTAGTAGTAGTAGTAGTAGTAGTAGTAGTAGTAGTAGTAGTAGTAGTAGTAGCAGTAGTATGTAGTAGTAGTAGCGGCAGTAGTATCACAAAAAATACCTCTTAAACAAACACTGCTACAATAGTTTACGATACACATACAGAACGAACAAAACAAACACACAAACAACTTTAAACAGCCACGACAATAAACTCACAGAAAATAAGAAAAATGAGAAATACAATCGCTACCATCATAACAATCGAAAAGAGATAATGAACAAGAAGCTTCGAATATTGTCACCCTTTCATACAATCATCACCCTTGTATAGAAGAGAGATAGGGATGAAAATATACACTACCATTCCTGATCTCCTTCCTCTTACCTATGCGTCACCTGAAACATTAAGAAGCAGGTACTCATTAGGTAGGAAAGATGAAAAGAGGAATCGATATGAGATGAAGAACGGAACACGAAGGAACACAAAGGATGACCAAATAGAAGGAGACTTGTTAGATCTTACCGTGTGGTTTGCGAGAGAGAGAGAGAGAGAGAGAGAGAGAGAGAGAGAGAGAGAGAGAGAGAGAGAGAGAGAGAGAGAGAGAGAGAGAGAGAGAGAGAGAGAAAAAAATCCTGGTCAAATTAAGACGAAGGAGACAGGCAGTTCTAAGGGTGTGTTAATGAAGCAACGGTGAGTGTTCTGAGTAGAGAGGGAGAGGAAGAGGGAGAGGGAGAGGGAGGGAGAAGAAGGGAGGGGAAGGAGGGGAGGGAGGGAAGGGATATCTCCTTTAATTCAGCTACACTGTTGTCGTGTGTGTGTGTGTGTGTGTGTGTGTGTGTGTGTGTGTGTGTGTTTTCTAATTTGTATACGCCTCATTTTTTATATATCTTTACTTTTTATTCTAGTTTTTTTTTTTTCCAAATTTCTATGCATATTTAAAGGGAGCCGCTTATTTTTTTATTTCTTTTATTAGATGTATTTATTTATTTTTTTCGTTACTTGGATGGAAATGTGTTTTTTTTTATATCATTGCCTATCTATTTTTTTTTCTTTTTTCTCCATCGATATGATATTTATTTATCTCTTTCTGACTCTCGTTTGCGTCGTTTCGTTTTTCCTTTTTTATTTTTCTTCTTTTCTCCTTTTTTTATTTTTTGTCTTTTTTTCCATTTTTGTGTCATCTTTTCCTCCTCCTCTTCCTTGTACTCTTCTTCTTCTTCTTCTTCTTCTTCTTCTTCTTCTTCTTCTTCTTCTTCTTCTTCTTCTTCTTCTTCTTCTTCTTCTTCTTCTTCTTCTTCTCCTCCTCCTCCTCCTCCTCCTCCTCCTGCTTGCACCAATTTTAGGCACTTTAAGACTATATTTCCTTTCAGCACAGGAGAGAAATGTTGCTAATTATTTTTTAAAGATTCTTAACTTTCATAATTTTTTATATGCGCAGTAACGAAGCACAAACTTTTAAATATAATAAGAGAGAGAGAGAGAGAGAGAGAGAGAGAGAGAGAGAGAGAGAGAGAGAGAGAGAGAGAGAGAGAGAGAGAGAGAGAGAAGGAGAGGGAGAGTATTTGCATTTTTTGAGACCATATCACTTTGAATTAATCGCGAAAAAAAATGTGAAAATGGATAAAAAAAAAGTATACAACTCTGCTAATGGATACACTAAGTACAAATAGAATAGCAAACGAGCCTGAGTGAAGCTGATTCGTGATTAAATGATGGAGTCGATGAGTATGGAAGTGTGTTTTGCCAGCGTTGTGTTTTTCTAGTTAGCTTTTGTCTGGTCGCTTAAAATGTGAAAGTAAATGAAAGAGCAGTGGTGGAAAAAGTTCATGTGGATTGTTAATGCATTATTATTATTATTATTATCATTATTATTATTATTATTATTATTATTTTTTTTTTTTTTTGGTGGGGTACGTATTGTGTTTGTTCAAAAAATTATACTTGTACTGTTGTTTCTGATATTGCTACTGATATTATTAGTTTTCTAATACTAATACTACTAATAATTTTGTTTCTTCAACTACTACTACTACTACTACTACTACTACTACTACTACTACTACTACTACTACACTACTACTACTACTTATACTTTTGCTTTTCTACTGCAACAACAACAGCAACAACAACAACAACAACAACAACTACTGCTACTACTACTACTACTACTACTACTACTACTACTACTACTATTACTACTACTACTACTACTACTACTACTACTGACGAAATGCAAAAGAGAAAGCTTTAGAATTTTCATCATTAAGAGCTTTGAATGCTTGGCTATAGTGCACACACACACACACACACACACACACACACACACACACACACACACACACCACACACACACATACACACACACACACACACACACCAGCTGCTCCCCTTTACGTCAGCTTCGGGGCAGGAAGTGCATTCTCTCCCCTCTTCTCTCCCCTCACTTAACCTCCCTCAGTTGCCTCCCCTTTCCTCTCCTTCCCTCTTATTCTTTCCTCCACTCCCCTCTCTCCTCTTCTCCCCTAAAAGTGTCGGAACCTTCAATCACATTCCCTCTCTCTCTCTCTCTCTCTCTCTCTCTCTCTCTCTCCTCTCTCTCTCTCCTCTCTCTCTCTCTCTCCTCTCTCTCTCTCTCTCTCTCTCTCTCCTCTCTCTCTCTCTCTGTTTTTGTACCTTAACCTTTCTTCTTTTATTTTATTTTCTTGTGTCTTCCTGTTAGCACGTTTTCTGTTTCTTTCCTTTCTGTGATTTTTTCCCTCTCCTCCTCACCTACCTTCTCCCACTTTACCTATTTCCTTTCTTTTTTCCTTCTCTTTCGCTCCCTTTCACTTCCTTTTTTTTTTCTTCGGTTTATTTTTCCATTTTTCATTTCGTTCCATTACTTAACGTTAATCTCTCCCTTTTCCTCCCCTCCCTTTTCCCATTCCTTCTGTCTCCTCCCAGTTCCTGTTCTTACTCTCCCTTTCTTGGATCGAGGGAGCAATTACCCTTCGTTCCCCCTCCCTCTCTCCTATCTCTCCATCCCTACCTCCCTCCCTTCTTTCTCCACCAATCTTCTCCCTTTCCACTCTCTCTTCTCTCCCTACCCTTCTTTTCCCCTTCCTTCTCCCTTTCTTTTTCCACTATTCTTCTCCCTTCCCTCCACCCGTTTCCCCACTCTTCTCTCCACCCTCCTTCCCCACTAACTTTTTTTCATACCCTCCCTCTCTCCCTTCTCCCCACCTTTGTCTCCTCCCTCCCCCATTCTCTCCTCACCTTCTCTCTTCCTCCCTCCTTTCAGTTGACTGTTCGCGCTCTGGAGGCCATTAGGGGACACAGCTGCAATTTTATCCATATTTTATCAAAATATTCATTCTAAGGCCGCGTCTACCCCGGGAATTATGTGGCTATTAAGGAAAATAATATGTGCATATCTTGGCCGGCGAGGTGTTTAAGGCGGCTCTTCCTCATGGCGTGAGAGCGCTATTGCCTCCCGACCTGCCCGCCCACTCTATGTCTCCTTCAGGAAATGATTATGCCAACGGATGACTGACCCACCCCTCACCCGCCTCACCCGCCTCACCCGCCTCACCAGCCTCACCAGACTCACCAGCCTCAGCCACCCCACGCGACGTCTCCCTGCCTCCCTCATCCATCCCGAGCCTCCCTCTCACTCCCTCAAACCTTCCCACACCCACCTCGTGCCTTTTTCTAACCCCCTCACCCATCTCAAGCCTTCCTATCACTCCTCTAGCCATCCCACACGCATCCCAAGTCTTGCTCTCACTTCATCCACCACACTCTCAACCCCTTAACTTCTTTACCTCCACATCCATCCTAAGCCTTCATCAGCTAGACAGCCATCCCAGATCCCATCCTCATCTCTTCTCACCCACGTACACGCAACACCCCATAGACACCCACCTTCCGCCGCCCACTGTCCCTCTCTTCCCCCTTCGTCCTTCCAGTCACCGTAAATTTACCTACCACCTCCCCACTTCTTTATAGAAAAAGGCACTCGAGATGGGGTGATTTTTTTCCCCGTGCTGATGTCATTCTCTTCCCTTCCTTCCCCTTCCCTTCGTGTCTCTTTGGCCGCGTGTCTCTTCCAGGAAGGATCGCCTCAAGGGATGGCTTTACCCTTTCCCTTTATATTTGCCTCCTGCCTTCCTGTGATAGAAAAAGGAAAGTTGAATAGCGTATTTTTTCTCTCTCTATCCTTTTTTTCGTGTTTATGTTCGCTCCTTCGCTATAGAAAACTGGAGTTGAAAGGTGTTTTTTTTTCAGCTGTTTTTCAAGGTTTCTGCTTGTAGGAAAAATTTTAATAAGCATATTGTTGTTGTTGTTGTTGTTGTTTTATGTGTTTGTCTCGCCCATGGAAGGTGGCTGGATATTTTTTTTTTCCTATTTTTTCCATCCATTTTGTCGATGTTTATGTTCCTCACCGGTAGATGAAGACCCTAATGTGATTTTATCCCTTTTTTTTCCAACGTGTTTATGCTTTTCCCTTGACGCGCCATTATTTTTTTTCTTTTTTTTTTTTTTTTTTGTCTTTTTCGCTTCTTTTCTCTGCGCAGGAATGATCACCCACGTCACCTGCGCGCCGACTCACCTTTGTCCGGCACCGCCAAATTATGGGAAATAGGGGAGCCGAAATGAGGCTTTTATTATTTATTTATTCCTTTCACTCGACGCCTCTTTTTGTCCATATCTGGAAATTATAATGCTGATGGGAGCCTGCGCCAGCACATAGGGAGAAAAAATCAGAAAAAAAAAGGAAAAAATGGATAAAAGCGATTTTTTTTACTTATCTATTTACAAGTAGGTGTCTTTTCTGTGTTCCTTTATTTTTATATTTCCATTTTCTTTCCTCCCATTTATTTTTTTTTCATAGATCCTTCAGGAAATCATTATGTCCACGAATAAATATTTTTCTATATAAATTCTTCAGAGTGAGGAGGAAGGGACGGTTCGTATCTTGGCCCCTCTCTACACCATTTACATAATCAGGGTTATGGAGGCGCACACACACACACACACACACACACACACACACACACACACACACACACACAGGGTATCTGGAATTTAGTATTGACTTCACTGTAAGCTTTCATTGTGGCGCCACCTAGCGTGCTTTGGTTCTTTATTGATTTACTTAATTTTTTACCTTGTTTCTTGTTTCTGTTTCTTTCTTTCTTTTCGTTTTTTTTTTCTTCCCTTTTTCTCCCTTTCTTTTTCCTTGCACCTTTCCATATTTTTTTTCTGAATGTCTATACCCTTCCTCCTCCCTATTTCTTTCTTTCTTTCCACGTTTATTTTTTATTCTTTCTTTCTTTTTCTAAGTGCTTATTGAATTCCGTCATTCTTCCACTCTTATTTTTCTCCTTTTTCTTTTATTTCTTTTTTCCTTTCTTTATTCAGTTTTCTTTGTCCTTGTTAAACTTTTCTTCTTTCTCCCTTTCAATGTATTATTTCCTTCCACCTTTACTTGACCTCATTTCAAAGTATGAATAAAAATGCAGGTTAATCACTGTTTTTCTTCCTTCCTTCTTCAAAGTCTATCTCATTTTCTTGACCTCATTTCAGTAATCAGTCCTATTCTCTTACTCTCACTTAAGGAAAAATTCAGTGGTACAGCGGTAATTAAGCACATGTTCTTACCTTCATTTTAAGAGTCAAGGAAGTGGCTTATCTAATTCTCTTATTGTATGTCTTCTTACTTTATTCTTTTCTTCCCTCTATTTCTTTATTTCAAAGTATAGAAAACGTTTCATGTGTCTTACGTGTCTTTTTGTCTCTTTGTTCTTTGTTTGTTTGTTTGTTTTTTGTTTGTTTTTGTTTTTTTATCATTATCTTGCCTTATTTCTTCTTTTTGTTTCTTTTTATTTATTTATTTTTACTTTTTTTTGACATTCATTCCCATTCTTTTATCTTCGTTTTCTTAACTATTTTTTTTATTTCAAAATCTCAGGAGTTTCTTTCCTTAAATTTTCTCCTTTTCATACCTTTACCTTATTTTCCTTTTTACACGTTTTTTTTTTCTCAATTTAGTGTTTTCTTTTTTCTCACCTTTATTTCTTCATTCCAAAACCTCGGAAGTATCTTTCATTCTCTTCTTAACCTATTTTTCATTATTTTCTTTTTATTTTAACGTTTATTTATCTTTTACTCGTTTTTTTTATTATTTCATATATTCTTTTCCTTTTACTCTTTTCATTACTTTCATTTTGGTTTTTATTACGTTCATTTTCACTTTCCTCACTTTCGTTTTTCTTTACATTTTCCTTTACTTATCTTGCTCTCAAAATGTAAGGAGTGTTTTAATGTACTTTCCTTTGTGTACTCTTAGTTTATTTTTACCATTACCTTCACCTTTACTTCAAATCATACAACATATTTAGTATACTATCTTCATTGTACTACTCCTTGACTTTTTTTTTCTCTCTCATCTGATCTTTTCTCATCCTCTTTTCATTTTCTTCTTTTTTTGATATACTAAAATAATTCCTTTCTGTTACTTCTGTCTCTTATCCTCATCTAATATTCTAGCAAGCCCCTCGTATTCTCCCTAGTAGCATTTCCTAATACTTCCTTGTTCTTCACTATTCTTACCTTTACTTATACAGAAGCACCTTGTACACTGTCCTTATCCAACTGTTTTCTCATTTTTTCTCCGTATTCTTTCTCTTCCTCACATTTCAGTTATCGGGTGCGTCTCTTACACGCTATTTATTGTATTATTTCTTTTCCCCTTCTCCTTTTAAATTTTCCTACATTTAAAGATATCAGACTCCCCCTGTTTACTCTCTTTAAAGTACATAAGAACGTACGGAAAACTGCAAAAAGCCACCAGGACACTATTTCTTCAGTTTCTTTCTCTTTTTGTCACTTTTTCTTACCTTCAGAGATTACCAGAAGCGGACTGTACTCGCTCATTATCATAATACATATTTCCTCATTTTCTTCTTACCTTCTCTTTTTTGTCTCGCCTTTTCTTACACTTGGATGTATCAGAAGTGGCTTGTACTCTCTATAATAATACTGTTTCCTTCTTTTTCTCCTTATCTTCTTACTTTTTTCTTATACTTTCTCTTATATTATTATTTCCCCGTATTTTCCTCTTTTTTTTTCTCTTTTCTTACCTCTACATACACCTGAAGCTCCCCAGAATTCCCTCCTACACTCTCCTCGTATCAATGTTTCCTCACTATTTTCTCATTCTGTCCTTAACTTTTCTCTCTTTTTCTTACCTTTCCTTACATCTGAGGGTCTCGGAAGTGCCTCCTACACTCTCACTTACTACAGTTCCCTTGCCTTTTCTCGGTATTTCAAAGTCAACACGCGAGGTGGCGGCGCCTGGCTCGGTCTAGTAGTGTTGGACGTGGGATGGCCTCCGCTTATTGGAAACTGGTGTCCACAATTGTCAAAATGGCCCGAATATTAACACACTCCACCGCAGTTACTGTCAGCGGCATGCAGCATTTTGTGAATTTATTGATATTGAATGTGACGCGTCCAGTGAAGGTGAACACGAAATATGTAAATAGTTGAATATCGATACCAATGAATATTTGCACAGGAATGTTAAGTTGTTTTCCAGTATACCAAGCACTGGTGTATGTTATGAATGATGTATGTATGATACTTCTTTTGTTTTTTGTGTCTCTGTCTGTCCGTTTGTCTGCTTGTCTATCTTTCTCTTTTGTTTTGTCTTTCATTCTGTTTGTCACGCGTGTCTTTTGTCAACTGAAAAAACAGCAACAACAATAACAACAACAAAAACAACAACAACAACAACAACAACAAAAACAACAACACCAATATATATTTAAGTGATATGTATTAAATTCTACTGCTACACTTACTACTACTACTACTACACAACCACAACCACCACCACCATCACCACCACCACTACCTCACCACTACCACCACCACCACCAACACCACCATCAACATCAACAATATTACTGTCTGTGTTATATATATACTTTTACATGAAAATACATCATAAGAATCTTGTTGGACGTGTTTAAATAGACTCCTCATAGACGCCTTCTTCATGTAGGTGTGTTCTCATTAGTGACCAAGGTGTTTCTATTCCAGGTACGTTTGACAGAGAGATAGAGAGAGGTAAAGAGAGACGAGGTTTTCTTCTGAAGGGTGAGTTACTGAGAAAGAGAGAGAGAGAGAGAGAGAGAGAGAGAGAGAGAGAGAGAGAGAGAGAGAGAGAGAGAGAGAGAGAGAGAGAGAGAGAGAGAGAGAGAGAGAGAGAGAGCTGAGGTGATCACTGTTTTATGGTCCATCAGAGAGAAATCAACGTCCATTTTACTTATAATTTTGGTATTTTTATAATGGTGACTTTTTAATGAATTTCTTGCTCTCTTCCGACATTACTACTACAACTACAACGACTACTACTACTATTACTACTACTACTACTACTACTAACACTACTACTACTGCTACTACTACTACTGCTACTACTACTACTACTACTACTACTACTACTACTACTACTAACACTATTACTACTGCTACTACTACTACTACTACTTCTACTACTATTATCACCACCACCACCACCACCATATCGTCATCATCACATCACCATCATCGTCACCATCACCATCACCATCATCATCATCATCAAGGCCGCACATCTGGGCCTCGTGGTTATCTCAAAACGCCGCGTATGGAGATGAAAAGCCTCCTTAGTTAGCTTACTGATGACTCCCCCGTGCATCGTTCCCTCTGCCTTTTGGAGGAAGAGGAGGAGGAGGAGGCGTGGGCAGGCAGGCAGGCAGGCAGGCACGGAGGCAGGGAGGGAAGCAGGTTGGCCATACGGTGATATAACCATTACTTTGATTAGCATAGCATATCGGTGACATCCCTCCCAGTAAAAGCGAAGGAGGCGAGATAACAAAGCCGTCAGAATATTGCCTCGTTCTCGCTAAAGACTCGCCAGCTTATTCTTCTTTATCGATGCGGTTTTTATCCATTAACGGAATGAACACGAACGCGTCACTGGCACCACGTGGAGGAGAGAAATTCGCAGCCCTGCAGGTAAACTCAAACTTAAACTTGCCTTCCATTATTTCAAGAGCAGCCCAAGATGGAGTTGATGACGCTGCAGTGAAAGTAACGAACGGCACTCTGTTCTCCGTGAAAAATGTGTAAAATATGTAAAACCGAGAAGGGAATGAAGGGAAATACCATTAGGGTCTCTATAAACATGAGGTTCATATGAGCAGAAAACTGGGTCGGTGGGGAAGGCGATCACAGGACAAGCTTTGAAAATAATGCGAAGTGAAATACCAAGGAGTGTTACACAGAATGTGGAGTGTGGTGGAGTGAGGATTGGAGGCAGATCATAAATACAAAGAAATGCTTGATGCCACCAGATGTTTCACGGAAATGAGAAGCAGAAGGCGTGACGTAATGCCATCAAGTATTAATTATTACAGAATGCTACCTAGGAAATTGCCTGGCAATGGAATGAGGAATAAACACAAATACTTTAATAGATATTATTTAGAAAATGAAGTGAAGACTGTTGATGAATAGCAACAGAAATCACATAATACAAATAACATAAGTGTGAAAAAATCATATGAACTGGAATGTAACGAAATTAAATGAAGTATAAAAGTGAAAGAAATCCTGATAAATAGACCGAAGAAGCTTTGAGATTCACTTTGATCTTTGATTCCACCTGTGCCACTAAATTCCCTGTGATCATAAAAGTAATTGTTTTAACCCTTAACTCATAACTGAAGGTTATGTCACCGAGTGTTGCGTCAGGCACTCTGAGCACAGACCTTGATTGCTTGCACTACTTAACAATTCCCTTGTACTGAGCGGACACACGCAGGCGACTTTTAGGTTGGCTCCAGTAAGACTAGTACCTGAGCTCATACATATCTAAAGTCACTGGAATCCATAATGAACGACATCTTTGCTGTAACCTTTGTGTCTCTGCTTTTCGTGTTGGTTCAAAAAGGTAAGTTGAGGGCCACCCCCCGCCACACCTGCCCGCGGCGCGCCTAATGTAGCTTGGTTTACAATGCAACACCTGGAGCTAATTGTATTCGGCGGCCGATCTTGCCCTTACCTGACCCAGATGTTGGACTTGATTAGGAATACGATTTACAAACACACAGACACACACACACACACACACACACACACACACACACACACACACACACACACACACACACACACACACACACACACACACACACACACACACACACGCACACACACACACACACACACACACACACACACACACACACACACACACAGGACGAAAACACATTTATACAATATTTATACCTAACCTATATAAAAAATTCATATACAATTCTCACACACACACACACACACACACACACACACACACACACACACACACACACACACACACACACACACACACACACACACACACACACACACACACACACATACACACACACAAGCACACACACAGGTGAATCATCCACTCCTCTTCAATATTCTTCTTTTCTTTTTTTTCTTTTTTTCCCTTCCGACCTTCCTTCCCCTCCTCGCCTTTTTCCTTCCGTCCCCTTCCTTCCTGCATTGTCCACTTAAGTGTACGAGCATCAGACGCGCTCAGGGCAACAATTTCTTAACATATCGGTATTTTACTTTATTTTTTTAAACATCCCAAGGTATTTTAATTATTTACGACTAACTAAACTGCAGGATTTTTTTTTTTTTCATTAGTTCCACGATTTTCCGTTTCATCTCACCTCGTCAGTCTCTCTCTCTCCTCTCTCTCTCTCTCTCTCTCTCTCTCTCTCTCTCTCTCTCTCTCTCTCTCTCTCTCTCTCTCTCTCTCTCTCTCCATTTCATATCTGTTCCTTGTATCGTCTCCTTACCCTCTCATATCATATCTTACCCTCGTTTCCACCCTCATTGTAGCCCTCCTCAACCCTATCTTTCCCTCTCTCATACCCTTCCCCCCCCCCCCCCTCTCTCTCTCTCTCTCTCTCTCTCTCTCTCTCTCTCTCTCTCTCTCTCTCTCTGCCAGGTTGGTGAACATCTTTTAGCGCCTCTCAAACTTTTTTATGAAAACTGCCACACTGAAAGCCTTTGGAAACCTGAAGCCAGAAAGTCACTTTGGGCGCGCAACCCTCAATAAGCGACAGCAGCTGGGACCACACGGGGAGAGAGAGAGAGAGAGAGAGAGAGAGAGAGAGAGAGAGAGAGAGAGAGAGAGAGAGAGAGAGAGAGAGGGGGGGGGGGGTCTGTCCTTAATCGTCGCTTAGGGGGCTTCAGCGTGCCTCAAGCGGGGTGGCGGGTTAGAGTCGTCTAGTGTTTGCTCAGCTTCTGACGTCCTTGAGAGCATTGACATAAAGTGTTTGCCCGCCGCTCAAGCAAGGCTGCTGGTGATACTGGTGGTGGTGCTGCTGCTCCTTTGTACCCCATGGTTCTGTACTACTGCTTGCTGTGCTGCTGCGACGCGTGCTGGTGGGTGTTTTTTTTAAGTTTGTATTGGCGTCGCCGTTGTTGTTGTTGTTGTGGTGGTGGTGGTGATGATGGTGGTGGTTTTTGTTGTCGTTGTTCTTTTTATGGTTTTGGGGTAAGTAAGGATGGAATTAGTTGTAGATAACACAACAACAATGATGACAATAACTACAATAACGAATAACAATTACTTCTGCTACTACAAACAACAACAGCAACTACGACTACTACTACTACTACTACTACTACTACTACTACTACTACTACTACTACTTACTACTACTACTTACACTATAACCATTGTTGTAATATCGGTGATGATAATAATAATAATAATAATAATAATAATAATAATAATAATAATAATAATAATAATAATAATAGTAATAATAACAACAATAACAACAACAACAAATCTAATAATAGTAACAACTCCCTTACCTGTCAACATGTCTCCTTATCTGCGGTATTTACCTGTTAATTATATTTGGCGCCATCTCTGGTAACTTCTTGACCTTTTTACCTGGTGAGAGACGGAGGAAGGGTAATGATTTATGCTAATGAGTGCGTGAGGGAGGGAGGGCGGGAGGAGGGATGAGGTGTGTAGGGAAGCGAGGAGGTTAATGCTCAGATTCCCTCATTAAGGTGTTATTTTATTTGTGTGCCGTCCATTGTTGAGCTGGGAGCGAGGATGTAGCGTCAATAGTTGCCTTCATGGGGGGAATTAAGCTCTCATTAGTGAAATAACGACTTGTTATTGATAAGCTAACAACACCCACTGCTGTGTTTTTGCCTTCTGTGACTGTTGTGAATGATCTGTCTCTGCTGTGTCTGTTGTCCGTTGTGTCGTGTTGGGGTTAGTTGATTTAAGGTGCTGCAATATCGGGGTCAGTGCTGTACTTGTATGGTGGTGCTGTGCTGCCTGTGTCTGTTGTGTCTGCAGTGTCTGTCGTGTCTGTTATTCCGGAGCGCAGCACGTGTTAAGCTGATGTAAGGTTGCCACGACGGGATCTGATGTTGCTGTGCAGGAAAAAATCAACAACATGAACTTATATGATTGTTAAAAGGAAATAGAATGATATAAGAAATAATGCTAAGAATTTATTGTACTGAGGAGCTGTAGATAAACATAGCACGTTACCATTATTTGTCTGTCTTGAGGAGTTAGGAGAGATGAGTTTTGTCTTGGGGTTCTGGAATAAACAGACAGACAGCTGGCAAAGATGAGTGGAGATTAAGGAGGGCTGTGTTCTGCAGTGGAATCCTTTAATTTGCTGCTGTTACTGACGATGATGACCGGTACCTGAACATCCATTAATTAATATATTCATTCATTCATTAGTCATTAATTAATTCATTTATTTATACGAGGATCTTGCATTCTAATCAGGCATTAGTGTGTTTCCATCCGTGCTTGTTGTACCTGTTCATATGAGCAACTTATTCCTGCATTCAGGCGGAATTGTCTGATTTAGCTGCTCACTATCATTCCTCTTTGTCTAGTTTTATATTTCTCTCCATTGTCTACCTATCTTAAGTGGGAGAACTTCACTATTCTGCGTTTTTATTAATACCTCAGTCTATACATTCGTCTCTATTGTCATTCTCTCGGGGATTCATGGTCGAGTGCAGCTTCTGTCTTTGGATGTGGCTATTACCAGCTGCTTCAGTTATTTGTCTCTACCTGCGTGTATCTGTGTAAAATCAGCAAGGCAGAATTCGCTTTTCCTTTATTTTACTTCATTTTACTTTCGCTTCGCTTTAGCAATGCATGTGTCGGTGTTATTTATATATACACCTTCGTCATACCTTCATTTATGCAGGAGCTGTATACTGGGGATGTAAGCGAGTCTCTGCGCTCAAGCTAGGCCTTACTGAGCGCCATCTGTTATTCTGCTGACTTCACTCAACACCGTCTGTCCGTCTGTCTCTTTATCTGCTTCTACGTCTGCCTCTCAATCTCTCGCTCTTCTGTCAATCACTCGGGCCTGACATGCAAAACTTGAAATATAGACAAACACACACACACACACACACACACACACACACACACACACACACACACACACACACACACGTTTTCTAGTATCCTTCTGGGCTTATTTTATTATTTAGTAACAGGGAACGACTATGCATATGTAAAGACTAGATAAGAGAGAGAGAGAGAGAGAGAGAGAGAGAGAGAGAGAGAGAGAGAGAGGAGAGAGTGAGAGTTTTGAAGTTTCTTAGTTGTAATGTCCTTTTTAAATTATTCATGTACACATTACATGGTCATACTTATAATTTGTTTCGTGATTTGTTTCCTTACATTCCAGACGGGGGTGTGTATATAAATAGACGTGACTTGATAATGGCTTAAAAAAAATGTGTCTATTCCCGCCCGCCTGACTCCATGCAATTTGAGTCCAGTTGTTGCCGTGATAATCTCGAGGAATGAGCAGCAGCTGTTTTATTGCCACATACAACAAGGAAGGAAAAATACAACGCGCAACATTTTCTTGAAAGATAAAAACTAAAAGATGATAACACATATTGCAAACTTCCTGGACAGTTAGTGCTCTCTCTCTCTCTCTCTCTCTCTCTCTCTCTCTCTCTCTCTCTCTCTCTCTCTCTCTCTCTCTCTCTCTCTCTCTCTCTCTCTCTCTCTCTCTCTCATTGTAACTCGCTATTTGCTCCACTATTTCCACCCTCACTCCTCGCACTTTTGGATGAGATGTGAACAGTGAATGCCTGGCAGCCGCGCCTCGCCTCCTCCCCCACAACTCTCAGAAGGACAATAACCTTGATGGAAATAGAAACAAGCGAGTCTTCCCCTCCATGTAACACAGTTTTTTCTAAAGTCTCACGTGCTGTCAGTGTGTGTGCTGGAAAACGTGACGTGGCTCGTTGTGTGTGTGTGTATGTGTGTGTGTGTGTGTGTGTGTGTGTGTGTTCGTGCGTCGGGGAAAAGAAGGGAAGGGGTTGTAAATGGTTGGACAGATGGATACCTTTGTGTGTGTGTGTGTGTGTGTGTGTGTTGAAAAGGAACAACACAAATGAAGATAAAGTGAAAACCGAACATCAGCATATTTTTTGTCCTTTACAAGGGTTAGAATGTCTACTGCTATTTGTTCTTCCTTTATTTTCCTTTGTGTCCTCTCAATTATACTCAATCGAGAGAGAGAGAGAGAGAGAGAGAGAGAGAGAGAGAGAGAGAGAGAGAGAGAGAGAGAGAGAGAGAGAGAGAGAGAGAGAGAGAGAGAGAGAGAGAGAGAGAGAGAGAGAGAGAGAGAGAGAGAGAGAGAGAGAGAGAGAGAGAGAGAGAGAGAGAGAGAGAGAGAGAGAGAGAGAGAGAGAGAGAGAGAGAGAGAGAGAGAGAGAGAGAGAGAGAGAGAGAGAGAGAGAGAGAGAGAGAGAGAGTTCGCCAGGAAAGGAGGGAATGAAGAGGTTATGAAAGAGGCAAGAAGGAAGACGGAAGGGAATGAGGGAGACGGTAAGGAGGGTTACGGAAGATAATAGGAAGGAGGAGAAGGGATAAAGAGAAGAAAAATGTAAGGAGGAAGTGAAGCCCGCAGCGCACTTACCTGAGGAAGAGAAAAAAATGTGTCATTAAAGGAAAGACTTCACAGCCCTGAGCTTTAATAAACAGACCCCCCCCTTTCGGCTCTTTGTGACTGATAGATTAGTGGAGAGATAAATAGATAGATAGGTTGATAGATAAATAGATAGATAGGAAGAAGGAAAGTGGACTATATTTATAAGTAGGTAATAAGAGAGAGAGAGAGAGAGAGAGAGAGAGAGAGAGAGAGAGAGAGAGAGAGAGAGAGAGAGAGAGAGAGAGAGAGAGAGATTCTTCGGTAATTAAGCATATAAACAGGTAGACAGATACACGGAAGAGCTGGTAGGTTTGCAGTTAAATAAATATTCACTAGACGCCTAAGCAAACAGACACTCAGGTAAATAGGAAGGTGAACAGGTGGAGAGAAGGCTTGCAGGTACGTATATACAGGTAAATATAGATGGACGGCAAGGTAGTGTTTATTCCACACGTTGAGTTGATTGTTACTTTGTTACTGGTGTTTTTGAAATGCCATCATAATTGGAATGTTGCGATTGATGTCCATTTAATCACGGCGGATTGAGTACCTGGCTGCTGTTGTGTTTTTTCTTGCTATAGGTAGTGGTGGTGGTGTTGCTGTGTTGTTTTTGGTGGTGGTGGTGGTGGTGATGTTGTTTTTCTCGTCGTTGTTGTTGTTGTTGTTGTTGGTGATGGTGGTGGTGGTGATGGTGGTGTTGCTGATGCTGTTGATGCAGTTGTTGTTGTTGTTGTTGTTGTTGTTGTTGTTGTTGTTGTTGTTGTTGTTGTTGTTGTTGTTGTTTGTTGTTGTTGTTGTTGTTATCGTTGTTCTTGTTCTTTTCTTGTTCTTGTCGTTCTATTGATTATTTCCTGCTGCAGAAAGCTAATGAGTCTGCTGTACGGTTATGGAACACACTTGTAAGTATTCTATTTTCTGCCTCACGATTAGGAAACTGATTGAGGAGCAGGAAAACAAATCTTAAAAGAAGTTAATTGCCTCTTTCTGATTAAAAAAAAAAAAAGAGTATAAGTTCTGATACGAACAAAGGAAGATACCTTGTGTTTCAAGCTTGGTCTCTCTCTCTCTCTCTCTCTCTCTCTCTCTCTCTCTCTCTCTCTCTCTCTCTCTCTCTCTCTCTCTCTTAATTACAGAACTATATTTTCATCATACCCCTTTTTTTACTCTTTCCAATCTCCTTTTCTTTTTTTTATCTTAACTCACTGGTATCCTGTTCTGTGAGTCTTTATTTCCAGCACAGCGTTGCCGGGTGAGCTTCATTGTTAGCCTCATATGATAAAAGTTCAAAAAGACGGACAAAAATAGGCGAGCAGTGGACTGTAAAAGGTCAGCCTAGGGAAGAAAGAGAGAGGCGATCAATGGATTAAAAAGAATATTTCATGCGAGGCGACTACCAGAGAGAGAGAGAGAGAGAGAGAGAGAGAGAGAGAGAGAGAGAGAGAGAGAGAGAGAGAGAGAGAGGGAAGAGAGAGCAATAAGATCTCCCTACACACTTCATTTTCTTTGACATCACCACCACATCTACTTGCCTCCTTTTGATGTACGATTCCTTCCATATCCTTTGCTCCTTTGATTGTCTCTCCTCCCCTTCGTCCCTCGTTTCCCCACCTCTCTTCCTCCCTCCCTCCCTTTGTCTCTGTTTTCGTCCTTCCTTCCTACTCCTTCCTTCTTCCCTTTCCCTTGTTTCTATTTCCCTCCCCTCCCTTCTATTCCTCTCTTCGTACCTCTCCTTACCTCTGCTCTTTTTCCATCCCCTTCCTCTCCCCCTTGTTTCTGTTTCCCTTCTTCCATCTTTCCCTCCTTCACTACACGCTCGTCCCTTCCTCCCTTCCCTTGTTTTTGTTTCTATGTATTCCTCCTTTCCACGTATCCTTTCCTTCTCTCTCCTATCCATCCCTGTGCATTCTCCATCCCTCCTTTCCTGCCTCCCTCCATCCCTTCTTTTCCCTCCTCCCGTGAGATTAATACACAGGTCCGAATTACCACCGCGGGGAAGATATGAAGAAAACGTGTTTTAATCTACTCTCCCTCGCTCCTCCGGCGTTTCTTTTCCCAGCGAACTCGAGTCTAAGTGACTTGCTCTCGCCGTGCGCTGGATGGGAACGAAGAGTGTAATGAGACGTGAGGCTGGCAGGTGGTGAGGCTAAAGTTTAGTGGAGGTGCTTTGAGATGATAATGTAGTAGTGATGGTGGTGTATCTGTTGTGTAGCAGTGATGGTACTGTAGTGGTGGTGGTGGTGCTGTAGTCGTAGTGGTGGTCTCGTAGTGGTGTTGTGAGGTTGTGATTGTGAATTGTACTTAGATTTTGTTTGTGTAGGTCAGGATTGTGTTTTTAATCAGGTTTTGTTTAATTATATAAGTTGTGAATTGTAAGATTTTGTTTGGTTATGTAGGTTATGATTGTGAGTTATGCTCAGATTTAGTTGATTTTTGTAGTTAGTGTAGAGTTAAGGCTGTCAGTGTGCCATACTCTTGAACCACAAGGAAGGGTTACTCATCTCCAGGTGTCGGTGTTTTGAGGAAGGTGGCCAGCAATTCTTATTTCTCCCGTCGCCTTTAAACTCCCCGGTGGCTACAGTCCTGTGCCAATTTAACCTTTTCACTGCGACACGCAACAATTAGCAGCACCACAAGCAATGCGTGAAATCTTTATAAGCCTTTACATAAAGTTAACAATTAAAACGAATACAGTTTCAATTTCTTCCTAGTTCAAAGATTGGATGTGGCTGCAGAACAAGTAAAGATGCCTCAAAGTGATTGATAATTAGGAAAAGATGTACCAAATGGCAGTCAAAGTGTTAAGGCTGCGTGAACCTAGACACCCCAGAAAAATCCAGACTGTGACCGAGGACTCGAAACCGGAACTTCGCTTTAGTCAGACGAGCTGCCGCCTGAACCACCGCCCTAGTGACATCAAACAAGTCAACAAGAACATTAGAAAGTTATTATTTAAAAGGTAGGTAGCTAGATAGATTGATAGATAGAGAGAACAGAAGAATTTGGCCTCAAGATAGGTAAACCAGGAGAAGAATGTAAGGAAAAAAGGGAAAAATCATTGGAGGAAACAGAACACGTGCTTACAGGAAGGGAAAAGAAAGGAGAAAACATGGTAAATAAAAAAAAAGAAAGAATAAGGTACAAACACAGAGAGAGAGAGAGAGAGAGAGAGAGAGAGAGAGAGAGAGAGAGAGAGAGAGAGAGAGAGAGAGAAGATTGCTTGGCATTACATTACCTCCAACACATGCCAAGTCCGTACCGCTATCGACTACTCTACGATTAACGTCCTCCTCCTCCTCCTCCTCCTCCTCCTCCTCCTCCTCCTCCTCCTCTTCCTCCTGTTTCTCCTCCTCTTCCTCCTCCTCATATGCCGTGAATACCTGATGACAAACACACACACACACACACACACACACACACACACAGAAAATTGCCCTCATAAAATGTTTCATAAAGTTAACAAATACTCATTGAGCTTAAAAAAAAGTAAAAAATAGCAAGGGAAGGAAAAAAAGAAATCCTCCATCATACTTTCCTTCTCCCTAACGTAAGCCAGATGAATTTACCTCCATTCTCCCTCTCCTCCCTTCCTCTCCTCCATGTTGTTCCTTTCTTCTCTCTCTCTCTCTCTCTCTCTCTCTCTCTCTCTCTCTCTCTCTCTCTCTCTCTCTCTCTCTCTCTCTCTCTCTCTCTCTCAAGGTCAAACAGAGGTCACAAGGTCAGCTTCGTAATTACTGGCTCATTGTTGCTGTTATTTTTTATCTGTCTTCTCCCTCCTCTTACTCTCCCTTCTCTCTCTCTCTCTCTCTCTCTCTCTCTCTCTCTCTCTCTCTCTCTCTCTCTCTCTCTCTCTCTCTCTGTCTTTTTTCAATTACACAACAAAATCAGCATCATCATCGCGTCTTCTTTCCCGCCTAATGTCCACTAAAGCTGGATTATACCAACCAAAATAACAAGGTCGTCCACGTATGTTCGCTTCCCGGGGAGTAATTGGACCGCTTCATTTGGTAGGCCCGCCCCGCGTCCTCGCACACAGCTCCGCCCCACCCATCCTAGCCCCGCCGTGCTTCGTTTTTTTTTTTTTTTTTTTTTTTTTTAATATTATGAATTTTGTTGTTATAATTGTTGTGGTTGTTATTATTATTTGTTGTGGTGGTGGTTATTATTTTTTTGTGTTGTTGTTGTTGTTGTTGTTGTTGTTGTTGTTGTTGCTGTTGTTGTTGTTGTTGTTGTTGTTGTTGTTGTTGTTGTTGTTGTTGTTGTTGTTGTTGGTTTGGGTTTTGCTTTTGTTTATTTACTGTTATTATTCTACCACCACTACTTCTACTACAACAACTACTACTACTACTACTACTACTACT
>NC_087173.1:5280485-5290485 GCF_035594125.1 Scylla paramamosain
TATATATAAGAGATTAAAGGCAGGTGAGGAAGTTTTAAGGACACAGTATAATGAATTAGTTAGAACAGTCAGGAAGTTAACGAGGAAAGCTAAGGACAATTATGAATTAAAGGTAGCCAGCCAGGCGAAGACGGACCCCAAGGGATTTTATCAGGTATACAGGACGAAAAATAAGGATACTGTAGGTCCATTAAAGGCAGCAGATGGGGAGCTGGTTAGTTCTGGGGAGGAGATTAGTAAACTTCTGAATGATTATTTTTTAACTGTCTTCACTCAGGAAAACATGCAGGATATGCCAGATAGTGAACAGGTGTTTAGAGCAGATGAGTATGAGAAGCTGACGGATATTTCCATAACTAGGGAGATAGTGGAGCAGGAGATAGATAGGCTAAAAAAGTTCAAGTCACCAGGACCTGATGAAATATATCCCAGAGTACTGAAGGAATGTAAAAAGATTATTAGTGAGCCGTTAGTTTCTGTCTTTAGGAAATCACTGGAGTCGGGTGAGGTACCAGTAATGTGGAGGCAGGCTAATGTAGTACCCATCTTTAAGAAAGGGGATAAAACTTTAGCGTCTAATTATAGACCTGTCAGCTTAACTTCAGTTGTAGGTAAAATGTTAGAGTCAATAATAGCCAGGAACATTAGGGAACATTTAGACAAACATAACTTGATAAATCAGTCACAGCATGGCTTCACGAAGGGGAAGTCTTGCCTGACAAACTTGTTAAGTTTTTACAGTAAGGTGTACGAGGCAGTAGATAATGGTGATAGTTATGATATCTTATATCTGGACTTTAGTAAAGCATTCGACAAGGTGCCCCATCAAAGGCTCCTGAGAAAGGTTAGGGCACACGGGATAGATGGGAAGGTGTTAGGTTGGATAGGGTCATGGCTTGGTAACAGGCGACAGAGAGTGCTAATAAACGGCTCGAAATCCGAGTGGGGTCATGTCATTAGTGGGGTGCCACAGGGATCAGTATTAGGGCCATTATTATTTCTAATATATATCAATGACTTGGATAGTGGAATTAGTAGCGATGTTAGTAAATTTGCGGATGACACAAAGATAGGTAGATTAATTAGGTCAGAAGCGGATGCCATCGCCTTGCAGACAGACTTAGATAGAATGAATGAATGGACGGATAGATGGCAAATGCAATTTAATATCAATAAATGCAAAGTGCTTAGCGTAGGTAGAGGAAACCCACACAATAGGTACACATTAAACACCCAAACTCTGGTAGGTACAGGGTACGAGAAAGATTTAGGAGTTATAGTTAGCTCTGAACTCCGTCTAGGGAAACAATGCATAGAAGCCAGAAACAAGGCAAATAGGGTACTAGGATTCATTTTTAGGAGTGTTAAAAGTAGAAGGCCGGAAGTAATATTAAAGTTATACTTGGCGCTGGTCAGACCTCATCTAGACTACGCTGTGCAGTTCTGGTCCCCACATTACAGGAAAGATATAGGTCTATTAGAATCAGTACAGAGGAGAATGACTAAAAGGGTTCAGGGGATGAGGAGTATTCCTTACGAAGCGAGGTTGAAGCGGTTAAATTTACATTCTCTAGAGAGACGTAGGTTAAGAGGGGACCTGATAGAAGTCTTTAAGTGGTATAGGGGTTATAACAAGGGAGATGTAAGCAAAATTCTTAGGATCAGCAACCAAGGTAGAACAAGAAATAACGGGTTCAAGCTTGAAAAATTTAGGTTTAGGAAGGAGATAGGAAAAAATTGGTTCTCAAATAGAGTGGTAGATGAGTGGAACGGACTCAGTAATCATGTAGTTAGTGCCAGGACACTAGAGAGCTTTAAGAGAAGATTAGACAAGTTTATGGATGGGGATAACAGATGGAAATAGGTAGGAGTGTTTCATACAGGGACTGCCACGTGTAAGCCTGGTCGCTTCTTGCAGCTTCCCTTATTTCTTATGTTCTTATGTTCTTATGTTTAATATTTCTCAATTTCCTTTACATCACTTATCTGTTTCTTTTATTTTTGTTTACATGTAAATTCAATTCGTCTTGGAACTCCGTTTGTGGAAATACTGAATGCTTTCTGATTTCCTCTCCAACCTACATATCTCTTTATCATTTTTACTATTATATATCTTTAATAATTTTTGTGTACACTTTTCCTCTTCGTATATTGTTTTTCTTCCGCCTGTGGTATAGACTGCTGTGGCAAGACTCAAACGCAACACAACATCGCTTGCAATGTAATGTTCCCTTTCTGTGTTGTGGCCGACTGTTGGCAGGCCTGTGTCTGTGTCGCGGCGGCCGTGCTGGGAAGAAGCTTGTATGTGAAGGAAGATTAGCTGCTGGAGGTTCTGGTGTGTGTGTCTGACGGATCGGCCTTTGTATGTGTGAGGCCGGAAAAGAGGTATTTGCAGAGAGACAGAGACAGAGAGAGAGAGAGAGAGAGAGAGAGAGAGAGAGAGAGAGAGAGAGAGAGAGAGAGAGAGAGAGAGAGAGAGAGAGAGAGAGTTAGTTTATATATTTCTGTTTTCCTCTTCTCTGTCTCCCCGTCTCTCTCTCAGCAAATGCCACTTCACTAGCTGTACACACACACACACACACACACACACACACACACACACACACACACACACACACACACACACACACACACACACACACACACACACACACACACACATACACACACGCACGCACCGTGTCTCTTGACGTGAAAGAACACAGGTGACAAATAGAACAAGTGAATGCAACACATTTCCAGGAGGCGTGACGCGTTGGTTGGCTTCAAGGTAAAGAAAAGGCGAGGCCGAAATCTCGTTGCAGCAAAATCAGGTCAGGCGGAGCAATGTGTTGGACAATAAGTCAGCCCAGATTCCGGCCTTTTTCATTTGGGGCACCAGGAAGAGGCTTCACGGAGGAAGAGGGTCTGGGTATATTGAAGGTGTTGAGACCACGCCCTCCTTCTCTCCCTTCCCTACTTTTCTCTTCTTCTTACCCTCTTTCTCCTCCTTCTTCGTTTCCTCCTCCTCCCCCCCTCCTCCTCCTTCTCCTCCTTCCCCACATCTCGCTTCATCTTGCCTAAGTCGACGGAGTTTCATTAAAGTTTCTGCGAGGTCGTAGTGGTAAGGCTGAGTGAGTGAGTGAGGTCTCTGTGTGTGTGTGTGTGTGTGTGTGTGTGTGTGTGTGTGTGTGTGTGTAGGATAGGACAGAAGTGTTTTGACTCTTCTCTCGTGACCTCCTTTTTCCATGCCAGCCTGTGTCTCCTCCTCCTCCTCCTCCTCCTCCTCCTCCTCCTCCTCCTCCTCCTCCTCCTCCTCCTCCTCCTTCTCCTCCTTCTCCTCCTCCTCCTCCTCCTCCTCCTCCTACTTCTTCGCAGTTATTACCCAGCCTCTTAATCCCTCTCTCGTTAATCACGCTACCTCGTCACTCCTATAAAATGACAAAATAGTAAATTGTTATATGAAAGGCCTCTTGCTCTCGCCCACACACACACACACACACACACACACACACACACACACACACACACACACACAATACTGAATGTCATTTATTTATGCAGTAGACGCTCAAAGGGGAAAAGGAAATGAAAATTGTACTTGTGCATAAAAAAGATCATAAAAAATGCAGTTCTGTTCTGACGGGAAACGAACTGAGGGCTTTGTTACTTTGTTAATGAAAGGAGAGAACGCGCGCTTCCCCTGGCGTAAGATACTGAAGGCGAGACTCAGGACAGATTACGAGTTTACTCTGTGATGTCGAGGAATGAGGCAGAGGTTGTTGTTGTTGTTGATAGTGATAGTGGTGATGGTGGTCTTGGTGTTGTTGTTGTTGTTGGTGGTGGTGGTGTTGTTGTACTACTACTACTATTGCTGCTGCTACTGCTACTACTACTACTACTACTACTACTACTACTACTACTGAGATGGTGAAATAATGACAAACTAGTTGCGTAAGTTATATGTTCTTTTCTCTTGTTGTCTCTGAAGTTAATTTTTCTTTCTGTCGAAGTTCAATTTTAAATGCGTACCTAGATTACTGAATCATGGGAAAAGAGAAATTTTACGAAGAATATCGTCGAAAAAACATTAATTCTGTACATTCCCTGTTGGTGACATTGATTATTGTGGCTGTGATTTAGTTATGAGTCAGAGAGACCGATCGAGGAAGAAAATATTAAAGAAAACTGTTCACAATTCCGTCTTGCATAAAGAAACTGAGATAGAAAAAAAAAAAACTAATAGAGAGGCCAGTTTAGTTTCTGTGGAGTCTTCATAAAAATTTCAAAAACATAGGCAGGAGGAAATAGGGAAACGGGAAGAGATCTCTGTAGTTCATCGGTAAAAGTAATGAAACAGTTGATTTTTTTTTTTCATTAATGCACGGGACAGAAAAGGTTGTTGTTGTTGGTGGTGGTGGTGGTGGTGGCGGTGTGGTATATAGTTCCTGTGTGAGTGGTGGTGATGATTGCGATAGTGATAGGAGAGTTAGTGGTGGTGGTGAGGTATGTAGTTCGCGTGTTGGTGATGGTAGATGTTAGAGGCAGTGGTGTCAGTGTTGCTAGTGGTGACTGCTGTGGTGACATATAATGAAGGGGAGATAGAAAGACAGACTATCGAAAGAGAATGACAGAGAAACAATGAAGGAGACTTAACCTAAAGAAATATGGAAGAAATCTTATAAAATGGAAGAAAATCATAAAAGCACAAGTTTGAGAGAGAGAGAGAGAGAGAGAGAGAGAGAGAGAGAGAGAGAGAGAGAGAGAGAGAGAGAGAGAGAGAGAGAGAGAGAGAGCGGCCTAGAGATAATCGTCAAGTCATGAATCTTGCCAAATGAAGCTCGGCACTGGGACAGGTAAACACATAAAACAGGTAGTAACCATTTCTTCCACCTTGGGACTTCATTAGACAGGTTAATGACTTGTTAAATGAACCCACCTGGATTTATGTCACGGCGCGGCAAGCAAGACTTACTTCATGTCCGTTCTCGCTTGCTCCTCCTCCTCCTCCTCCTCCCTCCCTCCCTCCCTCCCGCCCACGCAGCGTGATATTGTAAATGTCGAATGTCTGGTGTGTGTGTGTGTGTGTGAGTGTGTGTGTGTGTGTGTGTGTGTGTGTGTGTGTGTGTGTGTGGCTAATGTTTTGTTCCCCCCTTCATCCCCTGTTCCTTCCCCCATTCTTGTTCCTTCAGTCCATCTAGTAATTGTCCTGTCCCTCCCTGTTTCCCTTTCTCCCTCTTTTCCTTCCTTTTTTTCCTTCTTTCCTTTCTTTAGTTCCCTTTCCTTCCTTCTCTTCTTTCCTTTACCTCATTGCCTTTCACTCCATCCCTCCCTTCCTTTCTTTTCCCTTCCTTCCTTTCTACCATCCTTCATTCTCTCCTCCTTTCCACCTTTCCTTTCTTCTTTTCTTCTTGCCATCCTTCCTGTCATTTCATTCTTCATCTTAAACCTCACATTTCTTTCACAATCCCTCGAACGTCTTTCCTTTCTCCCCGCCTCCATCCCTCCCTCCTTTTATCCTGGCTGGCTATTAATCCCCCAATTTAGTGGTGATCATGACGTTTTCTAATGCCGAGTTCTTGCTTTATTGGGCTCATTAGGGCGGGGGGCGCGTGCCTCGACGTGGGAGTTACACCTTCGTGCGCTACGCCGGCGGGAATCTTTCAGCCCAAGGTAATCGTCCTCGTTAGTCCATCGAGACACAGGTGGAGAATAAAGCAGGATAAATAAGGAGCACGTCAGCCACGCCACATCCATCCTCCACAACGCTGGTGATCCATTATACAGACATTGTACAATAGTAATGGTGGCCCGGGGCTTGGCGTGTGAGGCTCAATAACAAGGCACACTTCTATGACGTTACATTAATAATTCGAGTGTTGGTGGGCCTCCTCTCTCCGTCTAATGAGTCGTAATACAAGTCTAATGATACAGTGCAGTTATAATGCTTTCAGAGGGGAGGTGGATCAGAACAATTTAATAAGTAATTAGTGCTCTTAAATGGAATCAGTGAAAGGAAGCGGGTAGGAGTGCCACTGTTAAGATCTGTTAGTGCGTGAATGTGTCGCAAAAGTGTGTTTTGTGGCTTATTATAACAATGAGAAGAGTTGATTTTGATGCAATACTTTAAGAGAAATCAATACTTGAGTTGCGTTGTACTGCAAAGTGGAGGAGTGGAGTGCTTAGAAAAGAAATGTTATCTGAAGAAATACTTAAAAGAGAATACAATTGTAATAATGTGTGGTATAGTGTACAAATGCAAGGAGTAAATAAAAGCAACTACAATGAAATACTTTGAAAGAAAACACAAGAGTAATACTGCTTCTTCATGTTTTATAAGAATAAGGAAGAGGTGACGGTATACTTAAAGATTTATCATGAATTATATAATAAGCAAAAACAATAACGATGGCGCCAGTGCTAGAGCCTTTGCCTTTACTATCCTATATTTCTTCCTTTATGTTAAATAGTGTAACTTATCATATTCTCATAAGAGCCAATAGGTTTCTGATATTTGTTCATCCCTTGTGTTCATTTGTGTTCCTTTAGGGTGTGTTTATTAATTAAAGCTCTAAGTAAACGTAAGTAAGCGTGTATTTGTGTCATCTCAATGCTCTACTTAAAAAGATAATGTTAATAATGTAAAGTTGTGTACATAAATGTTAAGTGGTGGTTGTAGTAATGGTGGTGTTGGTGGCAGTGGTGATGATGGTAGTGGTGGTGTGTTAGGCCGCCAGGAGACGAGACTGAGACACCCCGGCTGTTAAAGGTGATGCTAACGACACCTGTTATTCCGCGGCACACACCTGAAGGCGTCATTAGTGTGTTTGTCCTCCTGGCTGGGAGCCGAGGAACGTGGGGCTCTTTTGGGGGGTGTTAGTGAGCTGTTTGTGTAGTGGTGTGTGTGTGTGTGCGTGTGCGTGTGTGTATGAGTTTTCACCCTCAATGTCTTCTAGGGGAAAGTATTATTAAGATGTTTGTGTACCAGTGTGTGTATGTGTGTGTGTGTCTCTGTGTGTGAGCGCCCATTTGCACCTGTATTGTACGTATATGTGTATACGTGCAGATGTGTATGCACGAAGATTTTACCTTTAATCCCCCTTTCTCTCTCCCTCTATTCAGGAGAACGTGGAATTCCCAAATGTAACTCCTGTCTGTTCTTCCCTTGCAGTGGCGGCGCTGTGGGCGGAGGTGGCTGGGGATGGCGGCGGGCAGCTAGAGGTGGAGATGGGCGGCGCTGGCGGAGGCGGGGGCAGCTTGATAACAGACCAGCTGCTGAATAACTCCCATATTGTAGTGCTGCCCGGAGAGTCTGCCAAGCTTGCCTGCCCTCTGCCCTCTGACGTGTTTGGCTCGGTGAGTAGTGGTGGTGGTGGTAGTGGAAGTAATGATAGTAGAAGTGATTATAATTTAGTAGTGATGGTAGTAGTAGTGGTAGTAGAAGTTGTGGTTGTAGTGTGATTGTTGAGGTAATATTGGTGTTGGTAGGGGAAGTGGTATCAAGATTGTGGGATTAGTGGTTGTAGTAGTAGTAGTAGTAGTAGTAGTGGCAAAAGCAGTAACAATATTATGAAGAGATCTGATGCTGAGGGTGGGAAAGAATTATTAATCCAATTACATTTATTGTGAAGAAAGGTGACGGGGTAAATGTTATTAGTGTGTGTGTGTGGGTGTGTGTGTGTGTGTGTGTGTGTGTGTGCCATGGCGTGTTATGTTGGCATGTTCCCGATACCTTTACTTTCACATTAAGATCCACTTTGATGTCTGAATTTCACATGAAGGAAGAAGAAAGGAAACACTCAAATCACAGGGTACAGAATAGTTTGCCCGTTTCTGAAATATTGGCATTGGCATTCGTGTGAGTATAATGATTTACTCCTGACACCCAGCACGAGTCGCGCCACTAATGCAGAGCCATCTAGTGGGTGAATGTGGCACTAATCCTTCTGTTGGGCGACTTCATCCTTTACTTTATGTCTTATTTAATCTTCCATCTTCCACCTCCTTACACATTCATCCTCTTTGCTCACACCAGTTCCTCTTCTTCCTCTTCCTCCTCTATCCCTCCTCCTCCTCCTCCTTTTTCTTTACTATCTCACGCCTCTGTAGATTAATGAAGTTTATTCCAAATACCCATAAAAGGGACAATAGGTCTTCTGCTGTTGGTTCTTCATTTGTTTTCCTTCTTGATTCTCTCATTTCCTTCACTACCTTATTTTTCTTCTCTCTTTTTTTTTCGTTTTCTATCATTATCCTTCCTTTTTTCTCCTCATCTTCTGACTTTATTTTTTTTTGCTCTCAACTTCTTATTCTCAGGCCTCCTCCTCCTCCTCCTTCTCCTCCTCCCCCTCCTCCTCCCCCTCCTGCTCCTCAATACCAAACAACTCTCGTGTGTCTCGTTCAGCAACAAAAATACCGCCAGTTCAGTGCGTGCCTCTGCTCGGTCTCCGCGTGTCGCCCTGAATCAGTCTGGCACACACACGGCATCGGGGTGCGTGTGTGTGTTATGCCATCCATTACCGGCAGTAGGCGTGTGTTGGGGAGGCTCTGGGGGCGGCATTATTGGAACGAGGCTTGCTTAAACACACACACACACACACACACACACACACACACACACACACACACACACACACACACACACACACACACACACACGCAAACAAATATACAGGCACACATACACAAATACATGCGCTAAATGCCTCACTCCCCATAGACACACACACACACAAACACACACACACACACACACACACACACACACACACACACACACACACGCACACAAACAACACTCACCTTACAAAGCTCAGTCTCGGGGCACACACCACCTCCTCTACCTATACTTGTCCTTTAGCGGCGTCTCAGAACGTGTGGGCCGAGGTGGAGAGGAGATGGAGGGGGTGTCGCAGGGTCCTCCACCCCCACCACCTACGCCATCTCCGCCTCCTCCATACCCACCATCACCTCCTCTTCCTCCTCCTCCTCCTCCACCCCCGCTATCTCCGCCTCCTCCTCCGGCCGCAGTCGAGGTCATCAAAGAACCATTATGAGAAAGTTTACATGAAATTATCCTTTGATATCACCAAGTGGAAGGCGGTATATTTTCCTGCAGCACAGCAAGTGTTCCCGCCTCGCCTGTCTTGTGTTCATTCCGGAGTACTTGTGAACGTATTCCGCCTGTTTTTGCTTCCTAGTCGCTGGGATTCCGGGGTTACTCTGTACGTTGGGGCTTCTTGCTATATCCGGAGTTTGGGTCTTCTGATATCCGGTTCTGGAGTTTAGTTTTCTTCGCGTTATCCGGTTCAGGAGTCTGGATTTCTCTATTATATCCTGGACTGGAGGTGGCGCTTCTTTATTGTATCCGGATCTGGAGTTTCGTTTCATAGCGTTATCCGGTTCTGGAGTTCGGGTTCGTTTTTCGATACTCGGTTCTGAATTTCGGTTTCCTCGTGATGTCTTTTCCTGGAGTTCGATTTTGTGATGTCCGGTTCTGGAGATTTGGTTCTTTTGTGATATCTAGATGTGAAATTCGAGTTTCTTTGTGATGATATCCGGTTTTGTGGATTGAATGTTTCTGCGATATCCGGTTCTGGAATTTGTGTCTTCCTTCTGTATTCGGTTTTGGAGTTTAGGTTTCTCAACGAAATCCGATTTTGAAGTGTGGACATTCTCTGCAATATCCGGTTCTGGAATTCGGTTTCTTTTCTATGTCCGCTTCTGGAGTTTGAGTTTCTTTGCAGTAAACGGTTCTGAAATTCCGCTTATCTTTTTATATGCAGTTCTTGAGTTTGCATCTCTTCGCGATATCCGGTTCTGAAGCTTAATTTTTTTACGATATCTGAAAGAAAACGACAACGTGAAAATATTACAGACTTTTTTGTATGTTTTGGCTTAAGATTATCAAGCATTAATATATATTGCCTCAAAGTAACTTAATATTTACTCTACCTTATTACAAACTCACGTAAACTTACTGGGTGTCGTCCGTGGATGCATTTAGGAAAGCAGGCAGGCA
>NC_087173.1:5295485-5302985 GCF_035594125.1 Scylla paramamosain
GTCGCAAAAGAAAAATTCATGGAAATACTGCAAAAAAAAAAAAATTACTTTCATGGGAATGTGAAATAAAAAGAAAAGTTTCATAAAAAAAAATAATATCCAAAAAAGTTATTACACGAAATGTTTCGGCCTGGGAAAAAAAAACTAATAAACAAAATAATTAATACATAGATGAATAAAAGTCCAAACTGAATATTTTAATAAGTCCAGTAACGATGCAAAGAAAATGGCGCAGCGGAGAGGAATGGTCACGAGGAGAGAATGATGATAAATGTTACTCTGAAAATTGTAAATAAAAACAAGTAAGTCATTTAAATGCTGCAAATCTGGAGTAAATAATTCGGCGATCATAAACAGACGAGTCATTCATAAATCCAATTGCGTTAATAAGAATATGTGCTGATTTTTTAGTATGCAAATGGAGACCTGCTTTGACAGAGAGAGAGAGAGAGAGAGAGAGAGAGAGAGAGAGAGAGAGAGAGAGAGAGAGAGAGAGAGAGAGAGAGAGAGAGAGACTGACTTTATTTTACCATACACTACTTTTCCTTTCTTTTCCTTATCTTATCTTACTCTATCTTATCTTACCTTACGTTACTTTGCCTTATCTTAACACACCTTAACGTACCTTACCTTATTTGACTTAACCTTACATGGCCTTACCTAACCTAACCTAACCTAACCTTGTTTTATTTACCTTATTTCATCTTACGTTAACTCTAATTACCTTACCTTACCTTACTTCACCTAACCTAACTTAACCTAACGTGGTAACATATTCTTACCTAACTCAAACCTAACCTAACACATCCTTATCTAACTTAACCTAACGTAACCTAACCTAACCTAACCTAACTTAACCTAACCTAACTCAAACCTAACCTAACACATCCTACCTAACTTAACCTAACGTAACCTAACCGAACCTAACCTAACCTAACCTAACGTAACCTAACCTAACGTAACCTAAGTGAACCTAACCTAACCTAACCTAACCTAACGTAACCTAACCTAACCTAACCTAACGTAACCTAACCTAACCTAACCTAACCTAACTTAACCTAACCTAACTCAAACCTAACCTAACACATTCTACCTAACTTAACCTAACGTAACCTAACCGAACCTAACCTAACCTAACCTAACCTAACGTAACCTAACTGAACCTAACCTAACCTAACCTAACGTAACCGAACCTAACCTAACCTAACCTTACCTAACCTTATTTAATTTCAAGACAAGTACAGGCTCTGAAACAATTCGATGGACTCGCTTATTAAAACATTGACCTGTGGATTTCTCCCTTTCACTATCCACACCCTCATGCATTTCTTTATCCATCTCGTCACTTGTTATTCACCCCTTCATTCATCCCAGTGACGCCCTTGCATAATTTCCCGCCTCCGTGAACGGTGAAGGATCTCTATGAATATAACTTGGTGTGTATGAGGCTGTCGACCTCTTCCCGGGCTGGTCGGCAGGGAGGAGGTAGGGAAGCGTGAGGTAGGTCGTGACACGCCTGGAAGGGTTGGTACTACAAGGGAATTAAACCTGGGAGGGGTGGAAGGAAACCTGAAGTGAGTTTACATGGGAAGATATGGAGACCTGTTTAAGTAAGAGGGACACTGACCTTAGGCAACGAAAAGGAAGAAAAGGCTTACTGAGAAAAAAAAAAAAAGGCCCTTTAAGCCAAAAAAAGGCCTATTCAGACAAAAAGAGGGCCAACTGAGAGAGAGAGAGAGAGAGAGAGAGAGAGAGAGAGAGAGAGAGAGAGAGAGAGAGAGAGAGAGAGAGAGAGAGAGAGAGAAAGAAAGACTCCACTGAGACAAAAAAAAGGCCTAGTGACGGACAAAAAAAAAAAAAAAAAAAATAGGCCAACTAAGTGTGAGCCTCATTTAAAAGTGCCATCACCTTATCACGACTACCTCAAACAAGCTGCAGTGGACAGTATTGGGTTTCCAGAGCAACAATTCCGCACCGTCTATAAAGGCAGAGCAACATTAGAGTGAGGTAGGTTATGGTACGTCTGGAAGGGTTGGTAGTACAAGGGTGTTACACGTGGGAGGGGGCGTGAGATGTGGACCTGTGTCTTGCCGTGCGGGGTAGGCGATGCTCTCAGGGTAATGAGGTGAAGTGGCCTGAAGGAGAGGTAGTGGTAAGATAACTTAAACATGAGGGGAATGAAAAAAAACCTTCTATTATTTACACCCCGAAAGTTTCTCTTCTTCTCCCACCAGACTCATTAATTACAACTTACTTGTTTCATCTCTCCTCTCTTTTTCCCCCCCCCCACTTTTTCTTTCCTTTAATCTCTCCCTCCTTCCTCCCTCTTCCCTCCTTTTCTTCCCCTCTCTCCATCTTCTTCTCATTTCTTTTCTTTCTGCTTCTATCTCTTTCTTTTTTCTCTCCCTTTTCCCCCATTCCCTCTATCTCTCTTGTGTCTCTCCTTTTCCCAATCTCTCTCTCTCTTCTTATCTGTATTCTCTCCCCTTCCTTTCCCCATCTCTGCTTTCTCCCTTTCTTCCCCTACCCATCTCTACTCTCTCTCGCTCCTCTACTCCACGCCCTCTCCTCCCTCTTTCCCTCCCTCCCTATCAAGACGACCTAGATTGCGTCTAACTCTCCCTCAGCACTAATTGCTCTAACTACACATTGTCTTGTGCTGACCAATTACTTCGTCTTCCTTGTGCTGAGTCCGCTCGTGACTTTGATGGCTCAGCACTGACCTTGATGACTCCCTGCTGAATTTAATGATCCCAAGACTCCTCAGTGCTGACTTTAATTACTTGAAAACTCTTTAATGGCAAGTCTAATTACCTTGAGATTCTATTATGCGCACACTAATTATACTTTAGTTTCGTCACGGTGACTCTCAAGTGCATTAAAACTCCATTACGGTGACTCTCATTGCTCTTAGGTGGCCTCAGGTGTGCTGCTTAGTGTAATAATGCCAAGTGACACGGATTCTACTGATTAATTTATCCCCAGGTAACTTTCATCATCACCTGGTCTTACTCATTCAAATCTCCCAGTCTCTACCTCACCTTAGCTGGATTTTCATGATTTAATAGTTTTTGTTGATTATGATGAAAATATACCCGATGTTTTTCATATATCCTTCCTCAGGTAATCTTATGTTCTCTCCACTGTATACTCATTCGAATCTCGTAATCATTGTTTCACTTGAGTGCCACCTTGCTTATCTAATCCTCCTGCAAGGCTTCCTGATGGTAATAATCTCAAATACCCGTGATCATGTTGCTTGATTTATCCTCACTCTCCCCTAATCACCGCGCTATGGCTAATGATTTCAGTTTCCCGCCGACTTTCCTGATCTAATACTGTGTAAAAGCTTTTCTGAGAGCGATAATCGAAAATGAGGCGGACTCTACTGATTAGTTTTTCCTCAGGTAAATTTAATTGTCTGTCTATATCTGGTCGTTCTAATATACTAGTCTTTGTTCTCCTGGATTTAATCTAGTCCGTCTGACTCTATTGAACTAATGATATAAAATAACATTACTGAATGTAATTAACATAACTTTTTCCATTAATTTATTTTGAGATAATCCTGCTTATTCTCCTGTTCCTAGTCATGCAAACTTTCCAATCTTTCGCTCACATGAATTTTGTCTCTTTAATCAGACACTACTGGAAGGCGTACTGACAGACCAATAATTCGAAATAACGTTGACTTTATTTATTAGCCAAATCTAAGGTAACCCTAGTATTGTGCTAGTCATTTAAATCTCTGAATCTTTGGTTCACCTGAGTTTGAACATTCTCATGTGACTCTTCTGCAAGACATACTGACTAAAATAATTCAAGATAACGATAAGTAATAATTGGTTTATTCTCAGGTAGCCTTAATCACCTTCATTACTTTGTGTTAATCAATCAAATATCTCAATCACTGGCTTACCTGAGTCTGGTCCTGCTAATCAGACCCTTCTATGTGGTTTACTGATCCACTGCCGCGCCCTGATTCAATGCACACACTCCCTGTTGGCTCTGAGTCCTCTCCTCTCCTCTCTCGTGGCCTCCTCGCTTACTTTGAGCAGCCGAGTCATTTGTGTTACTGATTCATTAGCTTTTGGTGGGTCTCTAGACCACCTCTGTAGAGTCTGTGTCCTTATGACGTTTTCTTTTTACTTCAACTGATATTAAGTATTCTTATTATTTCTACAACCATTTCTTATTATTTCTACAGTCTTTCGCCTTACTTCTTCCTCATTTACGTTTTCTTTTTTTCTTCAGATAATATAAAGTTTTCTTCTTGCATTCCCAAACGACTTACCGTTTTCTCACATCTTATACTTTTCCTCTTTTATTTCTGGACTGACATAAAGATTTTTCTTATTTCCTTTACTGAGATGGAATGTTTTCCTACTTCTTCAACTGACTTACGTTTTCTTCTTTCTTCTTCGACCTAACATTTCTCACGATGACTCTAATCCTATAATATGCCTTGAGGTGAATCTGACAGAGCTGTGACTTGTACTTGTATCCTTTAAGATGAGTTTCTGTAATCCTTCCCTCCCCACACAAGTAACTGTAATCCCTGTTTGCATTGGTGCGTGACTGACTACCTCTGTTTACAATCTCTTTATAACTCTTCCCGAAATGTCCCAATAATTCCCTTATTTATCACTGCATAACCGTCCTTACTTGCTCTATGTATATCTTCCTTAAGTATCATAATCCTCGTTTTTATTAGTAGTGACAAGTTCGCTGTACTGACTTTTTTTTTCTCTCTGTGATTCTTTATTGCTTTGGGAGTCTGTCGTTTATATATGTGTTTTGAAAGGTGTGTGGTATGTAATCTATTTGCAGAGAAGAATTACCAGTCTCGTTTATTTTCTATGGCGTTTCTCCTCCTCGTTATTATTGCATCAACCAACTCACTATGTAGTCTTATGATATCCGAACGTGTTGTACCACTTGTTAGAATAAAGTAAAGTTACAATTGAAGCGGATAATTAACTAATGATTAATAGTCACTTCATTACAAAAAAAAAAAAAAGAAGAATATCATCACAAAGTTAATATAATCCTTTGTTGACATTCGGAATAAGACTTAACTGATGCCGTGGGAATGAAGGAGTTAAGTCTACATTTTCCATTTGTGTTGATTGTTACTTGAGTCTCTGAAGCTTATCAATAACTTATTCTCTGTGATCCTGCCCCTGCAATCTGTCTGTGTTACTCGATGACTCTCTGGCCGTCTCTTTTAATTCTCTTGTCAATAGTTCTTTTCTAAATTGCCTATGATTTCCATTTGTATTACCAAGTGTCTTTCTGGTTATTTTACTGACTTCCTCCTATATCTCCTTTTTGTATTAATGGATGATCTGTCTCTTTTCTTACTTTTTTTTCTGTAATTCTTCACCAAATATCCCTCTTTTTTTCTTATTTGTATCGTAACGTGATATTGTGACATTCTGAATATCTTCCGTGATCTCTGCGATCTTTCAAGTTTCTTTATGTATTACTGCATCATCTTCTCTCTCTTGCTTTCTTCATTAAAGTATTTATAATTCCCACTCGTATTGCAACGTAACATTCTCAGTATATTCATGACTCTCTCTCTGATCCTTTCATAGTTTCTATCTGTATTACTTGGTGATCCTGTCTCTTCTAACTCTCCTCTTTGTAATTCCTCCCTAAAGTTTCTGTTATTTCCTATCAGTATAGCCATGTCACTCTGCAAATGGTACAGTGACATCCTCCCTGCGACAATTTTATAATTCATGTATGCGTTACTGGGTTAGTCTCTCTCTATTAACTGTCCTTTCTATGATTATTCCCAAAAGTGCTCATAATCTCCATTTATATTGTTATGTTCCTTTCTGAATATTTCACTGACATTACGATCTTTCCATAATTTCTGTCTGCATCAGTAAGTGGTCCTCTCTCTACTAACTCTCTTTTCCATCATTCTTCCGTTCAATGCTTATAATTTCCATTCATATTGTTATGTGATTTTCTAATATCTTACTGATTTCCTGCGATCCTTCTATAATTTATATCTGTATTGGTGGGTGAGCCTCTGTCTCTTCAAACTCTTCTTCACTAAAGTCTCTTAATTCCTACTTGTATTGCAACGTGACATTCACAACATTCCCCTGCTCTCTCTGCGATCCTTCTAAAATTTGCTTCTGTATTACCGAATGAGCTTCTGCCTCTTCTAACTGTGCTCTCTGTAACTCATCACTAAAATGTTTATAGTTCCCTCTTGCATTTGTTGGTCGGGAGCGTATTGCCACGTGACATTCTGAATATTCTCCTGCTGTCTCTTCGATGCTTCAGTCATTTTATCTGTATTACTGAGTGACCTCTTTTCTATTACTAAGTGACCCTCTCTCTCCTATTACTGGGCGACCCTATCTCATCAATTACTGGGTGACCCTCTCTCTTCCATAACCCGTTTGAGTGTCAGAAGTTCCTCCATCTTCCCCAGCGGGTGTCGTGGATCAGGAGGCGGGACATGCAGCTGCTGGCCATGGGGGAGAATCTCTTCACGGGGGACCACCGCATCTTCGTCTCCCACTCCAGACACCCGCACAAGAAGGACTCCAGACACACGCAGGTCAGGAGGTGCTTGTGTTTGTACCTGTTGTGTTTATCTATTCGTGTGTTATGGTTAGACTCTTTACAGGATTGAAAGAGATGGTAATGTTCCGTCTCTTAGTACAAGGTTAGCGTTAGGTTTGTTTATAGTGTGTGTGTGTGTGTGTGTGTGTGTGTGTGTGTGTTCCTGTATGTGGATGGTAGTATATTTGTGGAGATACATACACACACTCTCTCTCTCTCTCTCTCTCTCTCTCTCTCTCCTCTCTCTCTCTCTCTCTCTCTCTCTCTCTCTCTCTCTCTCTCTCTCTCTCTCTCTCTCTCTCTCTCTCTCTCTCTCTCTCTGTGTGTGTGTGTGTGTGTGTCTCCCTCTCCCTCTCCCTCTCTCTCTCTCTCTCACCATCTGATTCCAACCTGGTGTGATACAGAAAGAGAAGAAAAAATACACGAAAAATTGTTGAAGGAAAGTGCTCTCATGGAGTGGAGGCGAGAAGAGGGAGGTGGGAGGAGGAAGGGGACAGGAGGAGAGAGCCGGGAGGAGGCTGGAGGTCGTCAGGGCGGCAGCTTGGCGGCTTAAAACTCTCAGGTCATCAAGAAGACTTAGCAGAAGGTTTACGTGGGGGTGATACTCTGTTGACTTTATATTTCAGGTTTGCAGCATTACCAGAGAGAGAGAGAGAGAGAGAGAGAGAGAGAGAGAGAGAGAGAGAGAGAGAGAGAGAGAGTTACTCAAATATGTGCTCAGACGACTTGTTTTTTTCCTTCCCATTTCTTTATTTCCTCGCCATGTTTGTTCTGCACATCTTAGCTTTTGACAAGAACAGAAGGAACAAAGGAAGGAATGAAGGAGAGGAAATGAAGGTTGGTCGGCAAGATGAACGCAGTGAGTGGCGGCTGATCAAATGTCTTCTCTTTTTCTATCAGAAGATGATC